>NW_028186534.1:565899-614973 GCF_003343005.1 Rhea americana | reverse complement strand
CGCCGCGGCCGGGGCCGGGGCCGGGGCCGCCGTCGAGCCTGACGGACAGCAGCTCGGAGGTGTCGGACTGCAGCGCCTCCGAGGAGGCCAAGCTGCTCTCGCTGGAGCTCAGCGGCAGCGACAGCGAGTCGCCGGGCAGCGCCCCGCCGGCGCCCTCGGCCGGCGAGGCCTCGCCGCTGCCCGAGGAGCCCTCGGCCGCCTCCATGGCCAGCAGCCGCCTGCAGCTCAGCACCTCGCTCGCCTTCTCCGACCTCACCGAGGAGCTGCTGGACGCCGGCCACGACGGGCTGCTGCGCGAGCTGGAGGACCTGCGCTCCGAGAACGACTATCTCAAGGTGGGCACGGCGCGGCCGAGAGCGGCTCGGTTTGGCGTAGCGTGGTGGGGCTCAGCCCAGCCTGGCCTGGCGTGACTTGGCTCGACCTGGCCTGGCATCACCAGGCACGGCCTGGTACGACTTTGTTTAACCCGGCCTGGCATGGCTTAGTTTGACCATGCCTGGCATCACCAGGTACATCCTAGCACAGCTTGGCTTGACCTAGCGTGACATGGCTTGGTTTGACCTGGCATGGCTTCACCAGACACGACCTKGCAGCACCTGGCAAGCCCTGGCATGGCACAGCTCAGCCCTGCCCAGCATGGCCCATCTGGGCCTGGTGTGGCTCAGCTCAGCCCAGCTTGGTATGGCTAGAAGCAGGCTGCTCTGCCACAGCTTGGCATGGCTGGGCTCAGTCTAGCACAGCGGAACCCAGCTTGGCATGGCTGAGCATGCCGTGGCTCGGCTTAGTCCAGCATGGTTGGGCATGGTTTGTTCTGGCACCTGGTGGGATGCTCCCAGCAGAGCTCCTTGCCCCGCTGCCCTCTCTGCCTGCTCACGCTGCCCTGGCTCTGGGGAAGAGATTTTCCAACTCATTTGCTTTCCCATCGGTTCTTGTATATGCTGTCAGCGTGGTGCCTCYCTGCTCCCTGGGGCCTTTTTCCAGGCGTGCAGCTTGGCTGTGTAGTTCATAGGCATGTTTTGAAGGAAGGGCAGATGATGTGCTTGGGGACAGGGCTGCAGAGCCTTTCTGCACGTGGATGTGTTGACTCGGGGTGSCTCTGCGTGGAGGACAGTAGGGCGAGTGAGCAGCTGTGCTGCCCCTCATGGGGAGGGCTGGGTGAGATTTTGGGTCTTCGGAGGCTGCGGGTGTTTTGCATCCCATGCCGTTCGGTGGTGTGCCGCTCTGGAGGAGATGTTTGTGCAGTAATCTGGGCTGCAGAAACACCTGGGTGGGGATTCAAGAGTCATGTCATGCCTTGGCGGCTACTCTTTTGATACCACAGGTTGGAAAACTGGCCAGCTCTCAAATGCTGATGCCAAAGTTTGTAAATGCATTGGATTTTTAGCTATGAAGTGAACATTAGGCATTGGGTAACGGGCTCGAAGATGCTCAATCAGGCCCTTTGTCCATTAGCAAAGCCCTAGTTCACAGCTGGTGTCCAAACTCCTGCCAGAATTAGCAGCAAGAGCTTAAGGGCTTTGATTTACTGAGAGCTGGAAAAATACAGATGAGGCCCCTGCAGTTTCCAAGAATGCAGCTGAAAACGCTTCTGTTGCTGTGGATTGCATGATTGCTTGGTAGATTTTTCCCATGATCATCTTCATAGCAAACGGTGAGCGTAGTGGGGTTTGGGTGTTTTACCACGTAAGTAGTGAATCCCCTGACCAGGGGTAGTCATGAAGGGAAAACACCGCTGGATGCGCATGCCCAAAAATTTGGCGATGTGCTTGGTACCTCTGCGCTTCGCTGCTGTGTTGTTTGACAGATCCGAATTTCTGTAAAGGTCCATTTTCTCCTTTGTTTGTGGGCTCGGGAAAGCCACGTTGTGCCAGGTAGTGCAGGGCCACGTTTGCTGGGGGGGKTTGTGCAGCCCTGGCGGATGGGAGACCTGTGGTCAAACGGGAAAGCTYGTGTTCTGCAATCAGAGCTAAGGTGCTCCCAGCTCTGCCAGGACAGCTCGCTGCCTGCCACCGCGTGTCTTACCGTGCGTATTTCGAGCGTCGCGGACAGCGCGAACCTTGTGTTTCTGTAGTGGATTTTTTGCGGTGGGCGTAGAACGTAATGTTTTTCYGGAGTGAGGCGCAAAGCTCGAGCAGCCGGTGGGTAAGCGCGTTGGTGCTTCTGGTCCCACCTTCTCACTGCGCGCGCCCTGCCGATGAACGCGTTTCGGTGTTTTAGCTTGCTGCTCCTGAAACTCGAGGAGGAGCCTGCTGGGAGTGGTGTGCTGCACTCCAGCTGGTCAGAAGCCACCGCCGGAGACAGACACACGCACCCTTTGTCCTCCCAAAAAAAGGAGGAAGCTACAGTACAATTTTTGCTCAGCTCCTCCAAGGAGGAGGAGAAAATCATGCTGGGCTGCAGCGGAGTGTGGGGAGTTGCTTGCTTGTGCTTGGGCTTTTCTGTAAATTCATGGGTTTGGCAGCCTTAAGGCAGCAAGGGGGTAGATAAAACCTGACCAGGTCCGCCCAGGTTGAAGCACCTCACCTGGGGACCCCAGTGCCAGAGCTCCAGGCCAGAGCTCCTCTGGCCTCAGAAGCTCATCACCCTCGGGATATTAATGAATCAGACTTGTCAGAGGTGACTGATTTTTCTAAGGCTCAAAAATAGCTTCAGAGCTGGGTAAAACCTGGCATGTGTTTGGCAGGGGCGGGGGGGGGGGGGGGCTTTGGGGAGGTGGGAGAGTTTTGGCATTCTGCCATGTCTGTGGCTTCATCCCTTTTCAGGCTAGACGTGCGTAGTGCTACTACGCTTTTGTGATGTGCAGGGGATTTATGAGCTTCAAAACATAGCCTTTCCGAGCAAATCGTGGCGCTGTGTACTTGTGCCAGCTGGTATTGCCTCTTTCCTTKGCTGTGATAATAAAATGTACATATTTAAGCACACCTCACGCGCTACGTTTTGCAGCACAGATTTTCTAAGGCTTAAAGAGGGAAAATTTTTGACAAAGGCTTTTGGTGAAACGTTGACAGTGCAGAGAGGGGCCTCGGGGCTGCAGCTTTGCAACCTCCCGATGGCTTTTGGGCCTGTGTTTTGCTTTTCTGTTGCATGATGAGTCAAAACGAGACTTCTGAGTTTCTCAGCCTCAAGTGGCTAGATGCACAGATGACATCAGCAGGGTTGGATTGACTGATGTATTTATTTCTGAGGGTCTGTTTTCCTCCAGCTCAGTTCTGCGCCGGGGTGACCCTGGGGAGCAGGGGAGGTTGAGCACAAGCCRCGTGCTTGGGCATTCCCGTCGGTGCAGTGCCAGCCCTCAAACCCCGCGCAGCCTGCGTGTTGCAGGGCAGGAGAGGGACCCTGGAAATCCTGGGGCTGTTCTTTCTTCCTCTTTCCGATCAGGTTGGGCAGTGCCTCTTGCTTCTCCGTCAACGGGCGAGGGAGCTGTCTCGGTTGCACCTGCCATAACCCACTGTAAATGATTTATTTAAAGCCTTTCCCCGAAGACGGGGCAATTCCTTGTGTGCAGGCAGGCAGCCCTGGAAGGGGAGATGGTGGCTCTGGAGTCCTCTCCCCGTCTCGCCGCGTAGCAGAGAGGAGCTCCCATCCCTGCTCAGCGGGTCGGAAAATGTGAGATGTGATACAGCAGCAGCTGCGGAGGGACAGGCAGACAAAGAGTGGGCACGGGGGAGAGTTTGGAGCGACGGGAGGGGAGGCCTTCGAGCCGTCTCCTCTCCGAAGCACGAGGCTTATGCCAGAGCCTCCTAGCAAATGGGGATGAGCCCAGCCACCGCCCTGGCGTCCAGCCTGACCTCGGTCCTGCTCTCTGTCCTCTGCCACCCTGCTTCCCTTGGGATTTGATCGCATTTCCCAGCTCCCTGGAGGCATACTCGAGGTGGGCGGGTGGCTTGTTTCCCCTGAAGCTGCCAGGGCCTGCCAGGATCTTTCTGAGAGCATCCTGCAGGTGTGCCSCAGCCCAGCGTGCTCTTCCTGGTGGTGCTGCCGGCGGCCCTGCTGCACGTGGGTCCAGCCCACGGCGCGGGGCAACGCTGTGCATCGCCCGAGCAGAGGCGCGCTGGGTTGGCTTCGCAGCCCCTTTCCTTTCTGCATGTTGCACAACTTGTGTTGCGCTGCAGCGAGCCCCCAGCTGTTYCCCAGTTAATTTATGGGGGCAGGTGTAAAGCTGAAAAATGCTGGGTTTTCTCTCCCTAGCTTCGCTTGCTGCTGGTTGGTGACGTGCTGGCGAGAGGCAGGGGCGCCGCGGGGTGCGGCGCTGGAGTTGGCGCGTGGCTTGCTGCGCCGACGTGGAGGGAAGGGTGGCCGGTATTGACTGACCCTTGGAGCTGGACTGGAGCTGTGCTCAATGCAAATTAAAGAAACCTGCACCCCTGACAGGCTGGTGGTCCCTTCTCGATACCAATGCCAGGCCTTTGCACCGGGGCATCCCTGCGGGAGAGGTGCCGGGAGCGACTGCCACCGAGCCCTGTGYGCCTAGTCCACCCCGGGCGCCAGGGCAGCTGCGTTTGCTGGGCYCTCCTGCGASGGACGTGCGGCACAGCCCAGGGGCYGTGCGRTTTTCCCGGGRAAATCCAGTCTGGTGTGTGGACTCCCCCCCCACCCCAGCGTCCTCCTTTTCTCTTTCGCCTGGCAAATTATAGCATAATTCCCTCGTCTGTCAGGTGGGGGCTCAGCGTTAATTGAAAGCTGCTGCTTTTGTCCTGTAATCTCGGAGGGAGGCGTGCTTGTTGCTCCTGGACAGTAATCCCCGTCTCCCCGGGGGGATCGCAGGCACGCGGCGCTGCCCGACGGGCCCAGGGCTGCGTGGCGGTGCGCCCCTGAGCATCCCAAAAAGGGGCCGATGCTAAAAACGCGTGCAGCTTCCAGCTCCGTCTTTAAAAATTACCTATTTATTTCTTTTCCTCCGCYGTGCCGGGGGGACGTTCGCTGCCACTGGGCTTGGCCCGCGTCGGGCCCCGCTCAGCGGGGCGGTGGCACCGCACGCCATGGCCGCGCTGTCCTGCGGGCTGTCCCCCGAAGGCAGGCGGTCGCTSCTTGGCCGTGCCCCAAGCCTGGTGTTGCCAAACCCCTGCAGTATTTTTACTCTCAGCAGCGTGACAGCCGGTGATGTCATCATTATTTGCCTGATCCTGTTTTGAGGCCGTTGCTGCTTTCTGCCTCCGAAAGATAGYGAATCCCACTGACAAAGTCTGAACGTTGCATAGAGCAAATTCCCTTGGCCTTTTCTTGGTTTGCTGCGTTCCTGCGAGCGCCTGAGCTGGCACGTGCCTTCCCTCGGGTGAGGAGATCCGCGCTGTTTAACTCTTCCCGGTGCTGCCCGCAGTGGCTCGCGGCTGCGGCCGTGCGGGGCTGTCACCGGAAAGACCTGCCTCTTCCAGGTCTTGCCCCTTACAGCCTAAYGGATGCCTCTCTTGGAGGCTGCGGTCCTGCAAAAGCATGTGAGAACATGATCATTCTGCTCTGAAAATGGCTTTTTTTCTTTCCTTTTTTTTTTTTTTTCCCCTGAACTGGAACTAGAGTGCTCGTACCCTGCCTTGCAATTTCTTCGTTTCCTTAGTAATCTCCTGGGAGGAGGCAGCGTTGTCTCTTGCCTTCCTCCATCAGGTGTTGAGTGGTTCCCACGCAGGTAAGCGGGGTGTGTTTGCTTCTGCAAGCCGGGACCCTTAGCTATTTAAACCGGTCCCTTTGGATGGCAARTTTCCCGCATCTTTTCCAAGACAGCTGATTTCCCTGGCAACTACYGTGGAAACGTGAAGCCTTTGCTGCGCGGTGTGTGTGCAGGAGGCAGAGGAGGGGGGAAGCGTAGACACRGCGGTGGATGAAGGGGTGACGGCGTTGGTGCCGCAGGGCGGAGGCGCTGGGCGGTACATCCGCGCTGGGGTGCCGGCGCGGCGCCTCGTCCCACCCGGAGGGTGACCGGCGACGCGCTGCTGATGTTTGTGCGGCCGCAGTGCTGGGACCTGGCGGTCCCGAGGGCGGTGGAGCAGCGGTGAAACGAAACGCGGTGGTAGCAAACGCGCCCGGGTCCTCCGGCCGAGAGCCCYTCAGGCCCCGCCGGGGAGAGGCCGGGCGGCCCCCGCCGCTGCTCCGGGGCAGCGTTTCCCTCCCCGGTGAAGTGGGGTCGGGTCTTGAGCTCCCTCCCCGTGCGAGGGGGCTCTTCCCCTGCCCCTCCGTGGCACCTTGCTCCGGGAGCGTCCTAGTCCCCGCAAGGAATAACGTTGGAAAGAAGTCGCTTCTCTCCTCTGGTGTGGCCCCCTGCGCAGGGAGGCCGTGCTGCCTCAGGTCCGCTGTCTCTCAGCTGCTTCTCGTGGTGGGTATTCGTGGCCTTGCTGATTTGCTCTCCCAGGTCCCCCTTTGCCCTCTTCAGCTCCAGTTCGCGCTTGATTTGTCGTCGTTCCCGATGCTCCCTGTTTGCAGCGCCCTGAGTTTGGGATGTTTCCGAAGGGTTCCTCCCCACTCCTGCCCCTGCTCTTGCGTTTACTTGGCTGATTTTTTTTTTAATTCTGCTTTTTGAAAAGATGCACCTTGACTCCGCCAAAGGTGCGGTCGTGGCGCTCGGCTGCAGGCACGGCTGGCGGGGGCCCTTGGAGGGTCGCCCGTCGCCGCCCTCAGTCCTGCTCTCGCAGGGAAGGTTTTCCTGCATTTTCCCAGTTGACAGCTTCCCCTCTTATTCCTCTTATCCGACACCTTTTGTCTGGGCAGCTTTCCTGGGGGAGTTCGTTACAGCCCCTATCTCTGGTCGCGTCCAGTGGTGCCGCTGAGCTTTCCTGCCTGCTGCAATCCGGCCTTACCAGCCCCGTGCGGAGTGTCAGCTTTTCCTTCTAAGCTCTCTTCCAATTTGCTGGCATCTTTCTGGCCTCCAATCCTAATCCATTTATTATGGCTCAGACGAACAGCTTGCCTCCGAGGGAACGGCCCCGTCCGCGGGTAACGTCTTGGGCCGTGGTTTGCAGTTGCAGGCTTGCGGCTGCACGCCGCYTGATGGATTTATTGGCGTTACGGGCCCGGGTGAATTCCTGCTGTCGGAGCGAAACGGGGAAAGCCCCGAGTGCACAGGACGCCTGGCCCGGGGGGCTGGAGCCGTGCGGGTTGCTCCCGCCCGCTGCGCCGCGCCGCTCGGGCCCGCGCTCGCTTGACGGAGCTGTCGCTCCCGCCGCGCGGAGAAGGCTGTTTCTTCTCGCTTAACCTCGAGTTGCAAACGGGAGCTGATGCTGTCAGCGCCTGAACGACGTCCGAGCAGCCCCTTGTGCCTCTGCGTCTGTGCCGAGGCTGCCGCTGAGGTTGGTCAGCGGGCGTTTACTGAGGCCGAGGAAGAGGTGGAAGGCGGACCCGGCCCTGCGATTGCTTCCTGGTGGCAAAATGAGCTGAAAGCTCTGGTGCCCTGGGAGATGAGGCCCCGGTTTTATCGCTGGGCTGGACGTGSTGGCAGCGCTGCAGCCTGCAAGGCTGCTGTCCGTGATCCCTTCTCCAGGGGCAGCCRAACGGGTGCTCCCCCATGCCAGGCTTCCCTTGGCTGGTCGCAGCTCGCTGCTGGGGAGGGAGGACAGGAGGGGTCTGTGCCTCTGCTCCTGCCCGGGGGGCTCCCGTGGGGGCCCCAGAGCCGGCTGCACCGGGTCCCAAAGAAGTGAGTGCGGTGGGCTCTGACCCCCAGGGTGTCGCTCGCTCCCCACCAGGCTGCAGGGAGCTGCTGCACCCATCCTCTCCATCGCACCTCTGCTCCTGGAGAGCGCTCGTCCCACCAGCACCATGGCTCTGCGTGGCAGGACATGACGCTCCCTGGAGGGGGAATGGGCCAGCACCCTCCTCCCCGTGCACCCTCTCCTCTGCCCCCTGTAAGGGTCTGCCCCTATCTAGCAAAGCAGTGGCCAAGTTTCCAAGATGTCCCAGTGTGCAGTGACCTGTCTGTGGCACCTCTTGCCCGTCCAGGGCTGCTGCTGGTGGCAGCCTGCCCTCACTGGGATGTACTGGTCTGGGGGCGCTCCACTGCGTCGGGCTCTCGGGATGCTCCGTGGCCCCGGGCCTGGCCGGTCCTTCACTGCTCTCCCGATATTCCTGATGTCCCCATATTGCCTCTTCTCGCCTCCCGTCTCCTCTCCGGGCTCCCTCCCTCGCCTGCCTAGCTCCCTCCTCTGACACATCTTTTCCAAGACGACCTACATTTTTTCTCGCTGTAGCTGCTGCCGCCTGCAGAGACTCCTCTCCCTGCCCCCATCTTTCTCTTTATTCCACTTCAAATATTTACGGGCGCTCGTGCCATCTCCCCCGGGCCGCCTGCCTCGCTGCTTCGGCTCAGCCAATGCCGCGGGAACGGATCAGCGCTGTGCCTCGGTGCCACTCAGCCGCTCTGGCAGCAGCACCGAGTTGCTAGCAGCCGTCTGCCTCCCCCAGCACGTGTAGCGGTCTCCTGGGGTCAGCATGGGATGGACCCGAGGCCACTGCCCTCTCCCAGATAGTGGCCACATTGCTCCGGGCTTAAATGCAAGTGGACCAGAAGACCTTATCGCTGGTGAGACTGAGGTCAAAGTGCTGAGCCCAACCTCGTGCTCCACGGGTGACGGCGTGCTCRTGGACGGATGTGTGTGGGAAAGCAGGCCCTGCCTGCTCCTCTGTGCTGCAGGATGGTGTCCCCTCCGTGGGAGTCGGAGACCACCTTTTGGCAGCGGGTCTGGTATTGGTGGCCTGGTTTTGCATCCAGACAGGATCGGTGGTTCAGGACTGGTGCCTGGAAGAGGCAGGAGGTGCCGAGGCTGCGTGTCTCGTSGCACCGCAGCAGCCCACCAAAGCCCTCCAGCTCCTCCGCTTGCCTGGTGCGCGGGCTGTCATGCCCAGCGCCAGCTCCGGGGCCAGGCGCTGAAATGGTGCTCTGCTTCGGGCATGGGGATGATCTGACGTCCGCGTTGCTGGCAGGAGGTCACTCCTGACCCGGAGGGGCTCGGTGCCACGGTGGCAGCGCCGGGCTGGTTTTTGGCAGGGGCGCGAGCCTGCTGCGCTTTTACCTCCCGCCGCACGTGGGCTGTGTGGCACGGCGTCCCGGGGCCTCCCGGCGTCGGTTCGCAGGGCCGGCGTCCGCAGAGAGCCGTGGCGCGGCGCGGGGGCCTCGTCTCGGGGCGCGCCCCGCCAGCAGGGAGCTGGCGCCCCGCGTTGGGGAGCGGGGTCCCGTCCCCCCGCCGGGGGCTCAGCGGGTGTCCGCGCCGCTCCCGTTCTCCGCTCGCAGGACGCGAAGCTGCCGGAGGGGTTCATCCGGCTCGCGCTGGGCGCTGGCGGCGGGGCGGCCGAAGGAGCGGGAGGCGCTGGAGCTGCAGGATCGCTGGCACCCAGCGGGCTCTGAACCCCTCCTGTGGAAAAAGAGGGGGGGTTGATTTGCTTTCTCCTTTGGTGTCTTTAGCCCAGAAATAGTTGGTCCCGCTCGGTTCCGGTGAGACATCTCCCCGCCGTTCCTGGGGGACTGGGAGCTTTCCCAGCGCTTAGCAAAAGGGAGCTCCCGGGGAGCTGGATCTTTTGCGGAGAAGGACCTTCTCCTGAGGGCTCGCAGCGCGCTGGAGTTGCACGCTGCCCCGAGGCAGCGCCTGGCCCCCGGCAGAGCGTGGGCTGGTGGCTTCTGGGGTGCGGTGCCCGTCGCATGGCCCTGCCGCGCTACGGGCTCCTCTGGAGCAGAGCAAAGAGCCTCGATTGTAACGGCAAACCTAGCTTCTCCCCCGGCCCCGGGTCTGCCCCGGGGCTCGCGGTGGCGCGGGCACCGCTTGACGCGCGGGGTGGCACGCCAGCCACCACAGCCCGGCTTCAGGCGCCTGCCCGGGCCCGTCACAAGAGGGACCATTCATCGGTGCCAGGAGGCAGCTGTGGTCTGGAGAAAGAGYCCTTTGCTGTGACCAGGCCGTGTCCCTTGGTACGGTGGGAGTCACCGTCCGGGGGCTCRCGGGCGCCGTGTTCCTGGGCCGGGAGGCGATGTGCGGGTCAGCGCTGCCACGCAGAGCCCCAGCGCTTTGGGGTCAGCTGTGGGGCAGCGTTTCCCGGCCCGGCGCTCCCCAGCCTCTTCCGCCCGTGCCCTCTCGCAGCCTTCGCTCGGGGGCACCGAAGGCAGCGAGCTGCGGGAGTTTGGGCCGTAGCACGAGGGTGGGGAAGGGGCTGCTCATTTTGAGGGTGGCAAAGAAGCCGATGCTGTGGCAGGGTCGGGAGCACCGCGGCCGGGCAGCGCTCCAAGCTCCCGGGCTCTCGCTGCCACCTCCGGCCCGGGAGGCGGCAAGGTCTGAGCATCTGCAGGGCGGAGGAGGGAGCCGCAGCGCTGGGTGCCGGGGGTGTCCTGTCCTGGTGTGTGCCACGGGCACCTGGCGAGGCTGGGTGCAGGAGACAAGTCCTGGCAGTTAGGAATGGTGGCCAGGAGGTGGCTGTGGGGTGCCCACGTTGCACGGGCCTCTCTGATGCACGTCTCCCCTCAGGATGAGATCGAGGAGCTACGTGCGGAGATGCTGGAGATGAGGGATGTCTACATGGAGGAGGACGTCTACCAGCTGCAGGAGCTCCGSCAGCAGCTGGACCAGGCCAGCAAGACCTGCCGCATCCTGCAGTACCGGCTGCGCAAGGCAGAACGCCGCAGCCTGCGCGTGGCGCAGACGGGGCAGGTGGACGGCGAGCTCATCCACAGCCTCGAGCAGGACGTCAAGGTAAGGCTGGGYGGCCGAGGTGCCCCTCTTTGCTTTCTCTTGGGGCTCCTGCACCCTGATGGCAGGGGACGTCTTCGGAGAGAGGGCCCAAGCACCCCACGATTCAGCGTGCWGGAGAATTGGGCACAGGCACGTTGGTGGACACAAGGGCCCTGGAGGGGACAAGGGTGGCTATGTCCCAGGGGCTGGGTCCCATGAGATCCCCACCATTGCTGGGGGGCCACTGATGCTGAGAGGGGGCAGACGGGGCAGAGAGCCCTTCTCGGCTCGAGGGCACCCATGCCTTGATGGGACCTTGTCATTCCTGGTGGTGCAAGAAGGGAGGAGCAGCGTTTCAGCTCGCAGGCGGTGGAGGAGGAGGAGGAGGGCTGGCCAGAGGGCTGGAGGCTGTGCCGAAGCAGCTGCCGRTGGAGTGCGGGAGGCGGCTCGGAGCGAGGGAGGGGGCTCGGCGCCGGCCGCGCTCGCTGGCTGGGCAGGTTTGAACGGCCCAATGGCTCCCTGCGCTGGCAGCACGGGGCCGGGCCGCCCTCCCTGGCCGGCCCCTCCTGCGGGCCTGGGGGGCCGCGATGGGGGCCGCGGGCCCTCTCCCGCCGGGGAGGCCCTGCACCGCCTCTGCGTGAGCCTGCGCGGAGCCGGGGCTGGCGGCAGAGCCGCGGCTCGGCTGGTCCTGGAGGCGCTGCCRGCGGCTCCCGGCGCCGGCCGAGTRTTTGCCGAGCGGYGTTACRGTGGCGCCCGGGGACGGCTCTAAGGGCTGGAGAACAGCTCAAGGGGCAGCTTACGGGCTGTCTCGAGAGGTGGGAGCGTGCGGCGGGGAGGTGCTCGATGCTGTTTGCTGGGTGACCTGAGCGCCTCTTAAGCCCGCGTCYGAGCTGCACGGTCCTTCCCCGCACRTACGTCTCCTGCGTGCTTGCTCGCGCTGGGAGCCCAGGCGTGCAAATCTCCCGGGAGCCAGAGCCAGCATGGACAGCCGCGGGGTCCCAGGGCCCCTCGCTCGCCCGCTCTCGGTGGCAGCGTTTTGGGGGAGCAGAGCCGCTCCCCATGCCGAGGAGAAGGGATGGGCAGCGCCCGGGCGGCTGCTCCCTCCCGGCTGCTCTGTGCACGAAGCTGGGGCTGGAGCGGAGCATCACGAGAGTTTGCGGGGCAGAGTTTGAACCGGAGCCAGCAGGGCCCTTGCGCAGAGCAGTGCTGGAGTTGCCAAGCRCGCTAGCAGCAAACAGCCCATCCTGCAGCAGAAACGTGCCACGAGAGGAGCTGGAGAGGCTCCGTCGGCCGGGCTGGAGCGGGGCTGCGAGCCTGTCTCATGCCGCCCGGGCCCGCCTGGCCCCGAGGGCCGTGCGGGGCTTTCGGGACCCCCGGGCACTTGCTGTGGGGCTCTAGCACCTGGCTTCGCCCAGGCCGTACCCGGGACGCTCGGGCTCTGCCGGCCACGAGGCGATCGCTCCCCCTGGCCCTGCTTGAATAGCTGCAGGGGTTAGGCGGGGGGCACCCTCCGCTCCCGGGCAGCTGGGAGGTTTTTTCCGTAACCTGATGCAGTGGCTCCCCTTTCTCCCCGAGGTCCGCGTCAGGAAGCCCTCCTCCCCAGCTGTCGTGCCRTGGCTCTCCTGGCTCGGCACGCGCGGGGCTCCCTCCCTGCGTGCACCGCCTGCTCCTGTGCTGGGCACTGGCTTTTCCAGCCCGTGGTGGGCACTGGCCTCGCAGCTTTGCGGCATGGCCGGCGTGCCAGTCTCGGGAAGTGCAAAAGGGCAAGGAGTATCCCACAGCACGGTGACGCTCTTGGGGAAAATGAGGTTTTGTCAGTCTGTCAGCAGAGGAGCAGGCCTCTTGGAGGAGAGCACAGGGCAGGCATGGGGCAACAGTGGTCGCTGCACGCAGTGGAGAGAGCACACACCAAAAGTGCAGAGGGTCTCCCGCTTTCTGCGGTTTTGCTGCAGGCCTGCAATGGGCACGCGGTACTGCTGATGCGGCTTGTAGATGCTGGAAGGATGATGCCCAGTGACCTTCTGGCTCCCACTGCCGCGGTGCCTGTGTGCTGCAGGCCAGGGAAGGGCTGCCACGTGTGCCGCTTGTCCCTGGCTCCGTCTCCGGTGGCGCTTGCTTTGGAGATGCTGGCCATCTGCTCTCCCTGCTGTTCCCAGCTCCCTGTGCTGTCCGACTAACTGCTTGCTCAGATGGCAGCCTGTAGCCCCATGGCAACAAGGATAGGTGATTGCGTGGAGGGTTGTGGTTCTTTAGCATGGGAAAGAGCCCATCTCTTGTCCTGGAGGACTCAGAGCCTSAGAAATGGCTTGAGGATCTCCCTGGGCACCATCCTGGGACCGGAGGTATATGCAGGGTTCTGCCCTGGTGCTCCAAGCTGCTGCAGTCTCAACCCTGAGCACGCTGTGCCTGGCTTGATAAYGGCTGTGTCCCCAGGTGGCCAAGGACGTCTCTGTGCGGCTGCACAACGAGCTGGAGGCGGTAGAGAAGAAGAGGATCARACTGGAGGAGGAGAATGAAGACCTGCGCCAGAGGCTCATTGAGACGGAGCTGGCCAAGCAGGTGGCGCAGAACGAGATGGACAAGCTCAGAGAGGTGAGGGGGACGTGGGGGAGCAGGGTCCCTGGGTGGAGGATGGTGGCACGGGGTGGGGAAGGGAGGGAGCGAGAAGCATCGCCGAGGCATGTGCCGAGTGGTGCAAACCAATGCCCAGCTGTTAGCGGCGCGCGGGGAAAGCCAGCAAGGCTCTGCCCGCGGCCGGCTTCGTGGCGTCCCGCCGCAGGAGCCCCAGCCCTGCTTGCTTTGCAGAAACCCAAGCTGCCTGGCCGAGGTGCTTCTGAAACCCGAGCAGCGCACACTTGCTGCTCTGCGTCCAGCCCTGCTGCGAAGGGGGCACCGAGAGCAGGGACGTAGCGTCTCTGACCACGGCGGGGCTCGGCACAGCCTCTCTTCGCCCGTCCTCGGGACGAGCGGCTCTTCCTAAGCCCGACGACCCAGGCGGTGCCCGGCTCCCTCCGCCCGGAGGCGATGGGCAGACCAGGCTGCTCCGGTGCTGCAGGCTCGYGTAGCTCTGGCTCTTTCGTCGGGAGACGAGTGGAGTTGGCCCCCTCCTGCGCGCGCCTTGCGAGCTCGAACGGGGCGAGCGCGCAGGGGCTGCGGAGCAGCCGTGGCCTGGCGGTGCTGGGGCTCGCTCGCAGCCGGGGGCGATGCCGCTCCCCGCGTGGCAGCAGACCCCCCACCCCGGCCACTTGCCCTGGGTCTCGCCTGCCCGCTGGCGCGGGCCGTTTGCGGGACGGGAGCCAGTCGGGATAGCCGGCCGGTGCCTGCCCAGTCAGTGTTCGCTCATGTTGGTTCCCGCTCGGTCCTCAGTGACCAAAAGGCATCCTGGTGACAGCAAAGCCTTGCCATCCCTCGCGGTGCTCGTAACCCACTTCCCTACTGCCGGGGATGCCGTGTCCCCGGGGAGCCTCCAGAAGCGTCGCTGGCTGAGCTGTTGGGGCAGTGTGCTGCAGGAGAGGCCGCGGCCGAGCCTCGCTCCCTGCCTGCCAGGAGCTGAGCCCTCCGTGGGAGAAGGAGGCAGGGAGGCCGTGAGCCTGTCCATCTGTGGTTCCTGCTGCCCGGCCTGGCAGTGAGCCGGGACGTAGCTTGGGGTGGCCGGGACCGCTTGTGCCCTGGCTGCAGTTGGCGTTGAACCGAGCTCTTGGCGGTCTGTGCATGGGGATGCTTGAGAGATACTTGTGTCTTGCCGTGGCCAAAGGTCACTCTTGCTCGTGGTCCCTGTGCATCCTGACGTGAGGTGCCAGGGTGCACAGGGCGGTATCTTTCTGTACGCTGGTTTCTACGTGCTAGCAAGGCAGAAGTGTCCAGCCAAGCTATTACTGATGCCTGGCAGCGCTTCGCCAAATCTTCCAGCAGCAAAGGAGAGCAGATTTGTATGCGAAGCTTCTGGGCCATTAACGCTGGCTCTGCTGACTCGCAGAGCATGGGACATGAGATGTCTCCTCTCTGCAGGTACACAAAGCCAAAGGGGATGCAGCAAACCGGCACAGGACCTGCTTAGAGCAAAGACCAGTGCCTTGAGGGGCTATGAGCTGGCCCTCTCTAGGGCTGGCCCAGCTCCARCCCCTTCTTGTTCGGGAGCCCGGTGGAGAAGAGCGCTCGGGGCTAACAGCCTTCCGTTTGAGTCTCTTGGGAGTTACCCATCTCTGGATGGGTATGCTGGTGGGATGTCCCTGGAGACAAACCTGACAGTCCCTACAGATGAGCATGTAGGGGCAAAGCCAGACTCTCTCAGGCATTACTGCAGTGAGTCTTAGCTTTCTGGCAGGTTGGTCAGGGCCCGCACAGGGCTGTGTGGGCACGCAGGAGCCAGCCTTGCCGAGCAGCGTGGATCTGGTGTGCAGGAGTGCCAGGTGTGGCATGGTCTGTCTGCGAAAGCCGGCAGGTATCCGGCTGGGATTTCACGTTGCTGACTTACGTATGCTTGTGCTCTTGGAAGGTGCCCCCGCTGTGGTGCTCCACGAGCCAGGTGCCAGCGGAGGCTGCGCTGCTGGCAGGGAGCCTGCATGGGTAAAGCGGGTCCTCCCCAGGAGAGCCCYGCAATGGCATGGCCCCAGGCTGGCAAGGGCATTAGGGTTACTTGCTTATTCCGGAGCACTAATTAGACAAACACGTGAATTAACAGCCCTCGGGCACCTCCTTGCTTCTGCCTGGAGGGAGCAGAACGGCAGCAGAGCTTGTTAGGAGTGAAGCAAACAGGAACTGAGGCTGGGGCAGGGCTGGGCTTGCCCCGAAGGGCAGATTATTTCTCCCTTGCAAGTGGCTTTTCCCGTAATTGGATAATTGTGGGGATGGGCAGTTAATCACTAGACCTTAGGCATTTGCACCTCTGGCTCCACGTATGCGCAGTGGCACAGGRATCCTTCCCAGAGGCATCTCGCAAGAGCTTGGGGCTCTTGGTGCAGGAGGCAGGAGCAAAGTGGGACCAGTCCAGGTACCCTGCCGGGGCAGAAGGAAGTGCCAGCTGGATGTATGGAGCTGCCCGCCACGGGAGTCTGGGGCTCTGGGCACACCCATGGTGATGACAGCCGGCGCTTGACCCGGGGCCCTGCTCTTGGGGTGCCTGAGGCCAGGRAATACCTTCTGCCAGCTCCCCCCGGCTGTGGGGTGAGGGCAAGCTGGTCYCCAGCGCCTTTGGGACGAGGATGCCAACGTGGCACAGCCTGCCCTTGGGAGAGCGTTTGCAGCGGCAGACCCAGCCTTAATAGGAAAGCTTGGATCTCAGTCCCTTGGCACAGGCAGCAGCTTGCATTTCACAGCTGCTTTCTTTGGCTGCTGGGCCTCAGCGCCAGTTTGGAAAGAGGTCGAGGGCAGCCGCGTGCGTAGGCTGGCATCCGAGGGGCCCTGCGCCGGCCCGCCGCTCGCGGGCGCAGACCCTGGCTGCGGGGCGCCTGGCGCTGGGCACGCGCCCCCTCTCCTGCGGAGCAGTCCCGCTGCGTCGCCCAGCCTTGCTCCTGCTCCTGTGCCCGGAGGCTGCCCTTTCCTCCCCGTGCCCACAAGCTCGGGAGCCCCCAGGGTGGGACGGAGTGGGAGTATGGCTGGGACAGCTTAGTGCTTGCATGTTTTCCCCCTRCCTTTCCTTCCCAGGTAACTGGCCCTGCTTTCCCTCTACCTTGGCCCTGGATACCTGCTTTCCCCCTCTCCTTCTCCCTTGTGGCTCTGCCTGATGGAGGTGCAAGAGGCTGACTGCTTGGGAACGCAGCTGGTCTCCAGGCTYGCCAGTGCCCTGCGCTCTGGGGATTTACAGCCCAGCGCAGAGATCCCGGAGCGTCAGATTCTTTTGCAGCGGCGTTGCTTGCCGGGATTTACGAGGCAGAGCTCCCCGGGCTGGGCCGAGGCTCCCGGCAGCTGCTTGGGAGCGCTTAGGCTTGGTGCGAGCTCTGCAGCAATGATTCATCTCTGCCTGGAGCCCATGTGATAAAGCCACAGCCTGGTGAATGAGATTTAATTGGTTTTATGAGTGCTTCAAAGGCTGTGTGCTCGAGGAGTGACACATCCCCCAGCCAAAATCACTGGCTTCAGGGCTCAGCTGAGCACATACGGTTCAACAGGTAAAATGAAGTTCTTGGGTTGCCTTACCCAGCCCTGCTGCCAGGTCCTTCATCTGCACAGGGCTCTCCTGGGACCTTCTTCGCTGCCTGTGTGGAGGGAGGAGGTGATGAGGAACATCTTCATCTGCTGTTTGCAAACTGGCATGCCCCAAGAGCTGTCACTTGGCCTGGGAATGGGATTTCCTGCTTTATCCAGCTCTGACATGGTGACCCATGACTCAGCCTCTCCGTGTCTCATTTCCTGCTCTCTCACTAGTTGTGGTGCTTGATGCCTATGAGGAAAATTTCTGGCTAAGCTCGATGACATAAAGCTTGGCAGTTCAGGTCCTTCAAAGCAAGGGGCTGCAGCCCACTGGGACCACACAACTCTGGCATTTTCCTTGGTTTCACAAGCTCCTGGAGAAGCTGGCACCACTTTTCTGGGCTGACCCCAAGGGACATTGCATAGTGGGACCCTGCGTGCAGCAAGCCACTCCTGCTACCCTGGGGATTTGCTGTGGGTAACAGCTCTCTCTTCTCTCTGCAGAATTCCTTGAAGAAAAGGGGGTCTCGTTCTGTTGGGAAGACTGAAAAGAAGCCATCGGTGCAGGTATTTGTACCGTGTGCATCCGGGGCGCGTGGTGTTGGCCTGCTTGTACCAGAGGTGGCAACACCAGCTGGGAGGCTGGGGGTTGCTGGTGGCTGTGSCTGGCACAGAAGTAAATCTTGGGCATGGCAGTGACATCCCTTTGCAGAGCTTTTCTGCCTTCCTCAGGCCCCTGCACAGGGAAGGAATTGATGCACTGCAGCATCTCCATCGTCCTCAACCACCCTCTTGTCTCGTTTATAAACAGAGTGTCAGCGGCTAGTCCAGCGGCTTTAACCCTTTGCTTTTGTCATGACCCAGTACTGTAGCAATGGRTTGAAGGACTTGGCTTTTACAATGCAGAGCCGCTGCTGGTCTAGTTCRGAGCTCTTGCGCCCTCCATCCCTCCTATCTGTGCTGAGTGGTGCTCAAGGGATTGCCAGAGAGCCCTACTGGAGGGCAAAGAACCACTTGATGGGTGGCAGAGCTCCTGCAKGCTGGGGTGTCCGAGCTCAGCTCCTGCCACAGAGCAGAGGGGGAGTGCAGGAGAGGCAGCAGGTCATGAGGATCCAGCTCTYCTGCAGCCACAGCCTGGGGCAAGTGGTGATGCTGCACGAGATGTTTCCCATCTGTCTGGCCTGGGTGCGTGGAGGGTGCAGGTGTTGCCACATGTGCCATGGTGGGTCCAGGGTGTTGAGGGACAGCTGAGATGTCTGTGGGGAACAGTTTGCTACTGTTCATTTCCCATTTTCTTCTGRCCCTGTCATGCTACAGGCTGCTGGACAAATGCAGGAGATGGGTTTTTTGTCAACTGGGGGAAGGATTTCATCTGTCACTTGCTGATGAGATGAGCGGCTGTGACCTGCTAATTCTATTACTAGGACTCAAAGGGGCAGAGCTACTGTTCTGGTAGTAAATATGGAAGTGAGTGCATTATTGCTCSTAAAATCCACTTTCAAAGGCAAAAGATCTGAAAGACTTCCTTCTGAGATGGAAGAGGATCAATAAGTCAGAGCTTTCCATCTTGCCCCACGTGAAGCTCGGCCTCTTGTACGCCCTCAGTGTGGAGCTCTGGGCTGGATGAGCCAAGCCTGGTGGCCACGGACTGCTCCCGGTGATGCCAGGACCTCCATTATCTGGGGGGCAAGAGCAGGAAATGCTGATGTGATGCTGTGTTGGCCTCAAGAGGCTGAAGCGAGGTACAGATGATGTTGCAATCGCKCGACAAACTCGTCTTAGCAGCCAGCACAGTCCCCTGGAAGTCGGTGGGGCAGATTGACCCCAGTGGAGGATCAAGGCTGGTAACCATAGGCAGGGCAGAGGGACACCTGCGTATGCTGGCTGGCACTGGAAGAGCTGCTTTCTTACAAAGTGAAGGGGGGAGTCAGCTGTCCTGCAGATGACGTGGTCCTCCCCTCCACAAAGCTTGAGTGAGGGGTAGGAAAAAAAAAACACATAAAGCAGTTCCTGCCATGCCATGTTAAGAGCATCYCAGTGCAGGGACTGCTCAGCACCCTGAGGGTTTCTAGGTTGTTGGGGTCAGCACATCTGTCCCTGTGCAGCTGTGGGAAAAAGCTCTCCGAGCGCTTAAGGCCTTTCTCCGTTAGCCTTTCATTTKTGATCCCTCTTGCATCTTTGTCCCTGCGGGGCTCTTTCAGGCTAGCTGATGTTCCCAGAGTTCAGTTCCCAATGGCAGACCATCGCTTTGCAACTCTGGCTGCAGCTGGTCCTGGACATGCCTGGCCTGGAGACCATCCAGCGCTCCCGCAGCAGCCCCTTCCTGAGGCTGAAGCACAACCCTGCCTCTGCCTCTCTTGCTGAGAAGCCAAAGGGGACAGGAAACCAAACCCAGCCCTTGGCCGCAGTAACACAACCCTCTGCTTCTCCAGCTGTCACCTTTGCAGACAGCCCTGCTGCTGCCCAGCCTGGGAACGTGGGGTTGGATGTGGCCCAAGGTCTGTGGTAGGTCTGTCCCTCCAAGGAGAGCAGGAAGGAGCCGACCCTGGCTCAGAGCTGTGGGTAACACTGGAAAGAAAACCTCAAGCTTCCTGGGGCCCCTGTGAGCTTTCATTTTACTCGAGAAACTGCCATTTTCAGCTGGCATCTGTTGGGCTGTTCTCTGCGTGCTCTTGCAGTGCTGAACTCCCACCTGTGGGCCAAATACAAATAATCCTAAGAGCCCAGGGGTGGTTGGGGCTCTTGAGACACAAATCTGGCATAAATGCCATGACTTTCTGTCTGCTCCCCGGCCGCTGCGGCTGGGGCACGCGCGGSGCTGAGCAAGCTCGGCCGGGCGCCTCTCGCGGAGTGCAGCCCCTCGTGACTCGTTGGTGGCTTCCTGGGCCCGCTTCCTGCTCGGCCGGGCTGGGAGAGCGTCTGCGCTCGAATACAGTGCATGGTGGTGGGGCAGGCTTGAAGCTGAGGTCTGTTCTCTCTCCCCCAGACCGCAGGAGTGCTCAAGGGGAGGAGGTTGGTCGTAGCCCAGGTGCGCGGCAGCCCCGTGCCTGCCCCTCTCGCTATGCACTGCTTGTTTCGAGGGCCAGTGAGAAAATGCAGCCAGCTGCCTTTCTCCTGGGAAAACAGGAACTGATGTCACGTCTGCTCCGGGCGGACAGCGGCGAGCACAAAGCTAGCCGCTGCCGCCGTTAATCTCCGTAGCCAATTACGAAGGGCAGGCTTCTGAGGCAGAATATAGCTTTAATGCGCCTTAGCAAGGTCAGGTCTTTGGGCGAGCGCTGCGCGTACCTCGAGGGAGCCCTGTTTGCAAACCAGCACTGAAGAGGAGGCTGGCGTTTGGGACCTGCCGCTCCCACCGTCTTCTGCTCTCGCAGTCACGGCTCTGCGCTCTGGAAAAAGGCTCAGCACCCCAAACGCACTGGACATGCAGTGAGAAAATGCACCCCTTACTGAGGTCTCTGCGCATAAGCAGGTGCCAGGCTTGTTCCCGCAGGTCCAGGCACGACGTGCYGCTCTTGGCAGCGGGAGCTCTGTTTGCTCTGGTATCGGCCCCAGGGGAGGAGCACTGGGTGCTTGGTCCCTGGGCAGCAGCTTCTYGCTGTCTCCCAGGAGCTGCGTGCAGGAAAAGGGCAGCAGGCTGGATTTTCTCGTTCCAGCTCTTGCTGTATTGAGTGCTAGAGGAGCACGTGTGCAGCTGGTGACCTCCTGGACTAAGACCAAACCCACCTCCAGTGGTCCCATGAAAGAGACCTCACCCCAACACCTGTTACCACCCTGGTGGGCTCATTAAGCAGCSCTGGAAGGCTGCAGAGTAAAGAGCRGCTCCTGGGCTTTGGGCAGTATGACCGTGGGCATGGCTGGTGGGTGCTGATGTGAGTGTGGATGGCCTGGTACCTGGAGGGGTCAGAGGTCTGGAGGTATCTGGAGGGGGGTCTGCAACCCCCCGGGAGAGCCCTCACTGGAGCAGAGCAGTCCCAGGGAAGCTTGTTTTTCCCAGCCAAGAAAACAGGAAAGGAAATGAGCTCAGGGAGATCTGCAACCAAGAGGCTCTTTGTGCGAGCTCATGTGCCTGGGAAGAAAGCGCCCTGGAGCGCCCGAGGGGCCACGAAGGAGATCCCCAAATCGCACAGCTTCCTAACGGTTCTGCTTGGGAAAGTCAGCTGCTGCTGCGCTTAACGGCMGAGCGCAGGGATGCCTCTGCTCCCTCCCGCGCCTGGACCGGCTCCAGCTCCCTCGGYGCTCCCGCGCGGGGCGCCGGCCCCTCTCCGGCCTGCGCTCGCTCCGAGGCGGGAGCCGAAGCGGGAGCGCGTCTCGCCGAGGGCCGACACAGCCTCCCCTCGGCGCTCAGCGCGCCCGTGCTCGGAGCACTCGAATGACCTCGCGGCACGGGAAGCCGCAAGCTGGACGTCAGGAAATCCTTCTGCCTCCAGAAACCTTTCCGAAGCTGAGAAACGGTCTCCCTGGGCAAATAGCTGAAATCCTTGTTGCTAAATTTAAAATYGGGCTGAACAAAACCCTGGAAAACAGACTTGAGCATTAAAAGGGGCTTGGGAAGGGGCTGCCGAACCTTCTGGGGTTTTTTGGCTCCGTTTCCCATCCTCTGACGTGCGGAGGCTGCGGCAGAAAGGGCAGCTGTTGGAAAAGCAGGGGCTGGGCCAGGGGTGGGACTTTGGGGATCTGCCAGCAGAAACCCCAGCCCTTCTTTTAAAACACGCTCCAGCCGTTTCATTTGTGGACGAGCGTGATACTCGTGCCTGTGGCCGTTAAGGATCCGTGCAGCTGCCCGGCGGCGCTGCGCGAGGCCCTGGGCCGCCTGTCCCGGCGCCCCGCGGGTCCCCGGCCGAACGCGGCAGACGTGGAGCAGACAGGATGCGTGCGCGGAGCCCCTGGGAGAGCRCAAATAGGATGTGCTGCTCCGTCCTCGGATAATTGCTTGGGGCTCGGGCGGGAGGACGAGCCCCTAGGAGGGGTTTGTCGTATCCGCAGTAACGCGAATCATTTCGGCGCTTGCCAGGTTTGGGGAGGAAACGTGTTTGAGGCTTTTATTTTCCTCCGTGGAGTCTGACAGCTTTCCCTCCCCTCGCTCCCCCCTCCCCACGTGCTTACGCCTTGCTGCAGTGACGAGGGAGGTGTAGTCAGAGTGCGCCATGAGGCTCGTGCCAGCACTGGGCTCTGTCCCTAGCTCGCCGGTGGCCCCTTGCCATGCTTTTGGGGCCTGGCTTTGGGCCTCTGGGCACTTCCACGCTGCTGCTTCTTTGGAAGCTTCTAGGATGAACTTCAAATTTGAGGGGACAAATTCTGCCCCTCGGTTGGAGGCTGCAGTTCCCCCTGGCTTGACCAGTTTGCTGAGCTGTCAAGGGCCACTGAGGTGTAAGGGCARTGTCTCCAAGCAGAAGGTCCCATGGGTCCAGGGGCCATCAGCACCTGGGCAGAGCCTGGTTATGTGCTCCTGCCTCCTGGGCTCGCTCAGCTGGCCAGGGCCGAAATAGCACTTGGGCTGTGTCAAGAGCTCATAGCTCTGGCACTGAGCAGAAGAGCACCCAACCTGCTAGGACTGAGCGGGTGTGGCCTGTCAGACTGTGCTTTTTAATGCCTRTGCCCTCTTCATTCCCAGGAGGACAGTGCAGACCTGAAGTGTCAGCTGCATTTCGCAAAGGAAGAGTCGGCCCTGATGTGCAAGAAGCTGACTAAGCTGGCCAAAGAGAACGATAGCATGAAGGAGGAGCTGGTTAAATACAGATCCTTGTACGGGGACCTTGACAGCTCCCTGTCCATAGAGGAGCTGGCCGACTCTCCACACTCCCGGGAGGCTGAACTCAAAGTCCATCTGAAGCTTGTGGAGGAAGAAGCCAATATCTTGAGCCGGAGGATAGTTGAGCTGGAGGTTGAAAACCGTGGGTTGCGGGCAGAGATGGATGACATGAAGGGCCAAGGGGACAAAGAGATGATCGGGCAGGATATCCGGTTCTTGTCATCCTCCTTGAACTGCGGGGACTCTGGGGAGAGCCTTGTGGAGCTGAGACGGCACCTGCAGTTTGTGGAGGAGGAGGCCGACCTCCTGAGGCGGTCACTGATGGAGCTGGAGGATCAGAACAAGCTCCTCATGAACGAGCTGAACAAGTACAAGTCGGACCATGACCTGGACATCACGTTGTCAGAGGACAGCTGCTCAGTGATCAGCGAGCCATCCCAGGAGGAGCTGGCCACGGCCAAGGTGCAGATCAGTGAACTGAGCGGCAAGGTGAAGAAGCTTCAGTATGAGAACCGCGTGCTGCTTTCCAACCTCCAGCGCTGTGACCTAGCCTCCTGCCAGACCACCAGACCCATGCTGGAGACTGATGCCGAGGCTGGAGACTCTGCACAGTGTGTTCCCACTGAGCTCTGGAGGGATGGGCCCATTGGCGGGGAGAACGATACCCAGGAAAGGGCACCTGGCAGCGGGAAGGCTCCAGACAGCAGCCCCACCAAGCTGCTCAAGTCCAAGGACTTTGAGACCCTTCTGGGCATCCGGGATCAAGCAGCGGTTGTCAGCAAAGCGATTGATGTCTTGATTTCGGACGCTAATGGCTTCACGTCCAACCTCAAGTTGTACCTGGACAATGAGTGTGTGGGTGGGATGCTGAGTGAGACGGTGGATAACAGCAGTGAGAGCCCCAGCGACTCCAAGCTGATGAACGTTCTCATTATGAGGCTTGGTGTCCTGCAGCAAGACCTGGGCTGCTTCATGAGGAAGGTGGATCACCTCGCTGACTGCCTTAAAGAGCAGACAGACTCTTTCCCCTTCTCYGGCCCTAGCAGCCAGGACTCCACCAAAGAGGCACTGCAGAAGGAGCACAGCTCYGACTTCCAGGTACGATTTTTTTCCCATGTCACTGCAGTTCCCTTGCAGAAGTTATTGCTTTATTTGCCACACTGTTTCCCCTGCTTTGACAAAACAAAACCTGACCTGTAACATAACCTCCCTTGTGCCTCTCTAGAGCAAAACCCAAACTAACACTCAACTTGCTGCATGCTAGTGGAACCAAGGACAAGATAGGACTCTGCTCCAACAGAGTGTGCGTAGGACAGAAGGTGAAGGGCCTGAGCTGGGCCATGGGGAAGGCTGGATTGGGGCATTAGCGCTTCCAGACACAGAGCCTGTGTTGATTGCTGTGCCACAGAGATGGGTTCGCAAATGCAGYCCTACCTCAGCACTTGTGACCTTTCCAGGGGCCGGCGGTTTGGCTGCCCGCCCCAATCTGTGCGCCAGCAGGCACCAGGCTCCTAGCAGAACCAAACATYTCCAGGCAGGCTCTGAAGCTCTTCCCTTGTCTTGGATTGACCACTGGTTCACAAGACCAGCTGGGAGAGAAGAGAGAAGCATGCAGGACCTGGAAGGCATCCCAGATTGCAAAGCCAAGGTAACAGCCCCAGGGGAAGGAAACTGCAGCCCCCTGCAAGTTCTCAGAGAGAGTTCTCAGACAAAATAATTTGTAGAGCAAAGATACAAAAGCAAATTTGGGTCTAATGATGAGCATTTTTGAAGCAATGGAGAGCAGCTAGTGCCCTGCTTCCCAGCCTGCTCTCCTGAAGTGGCCAGCTCCTGCCTGGATATGCATCCTGTTTGGGACCTGGCCCTGGAGGAGAAAGCAAGGCTCAGTCCCTGGGCCAGGAGGTGCCGGTGCRGGGCGCAGGGCACGCTCACGCTGCGGCACGGTTGGGGGCAGGCCCCTTTCTGGAGCACACTCGCTTGTTCAGAGTTCTATTTTTCTGCATGCTGCTGGACCACAGTCCCACCAGCCCCAGGTCCCAGTCTCCCCCAGTCACTGCATGGCACCATAACTGGTGTTTGCACATTTTTTCCCTCTCTCTCTCTTTTTTCCCCTCCCCAAACAACCCAGGCCACGTGTCTCCTCATCCTGTGTTTCCTTTTGGTTTCCACATTGTCTCCCGCCATGGTGATGAAGCTCCTTCTCCTCATCATCCTTTTTGTTGTCTTGTAGTTCTTTACTGTTTCGGAGACCCATTGTTTTGTTTTCTGGCTTTCTTTTTTTCCCGCTCTTTTGGTTTGTTCTCATTAACTTGCCCACGCATGCAGCAGCCTGATTTTAGGGACACCGACCCTTACCGCATCACCCACACCAAGGACATGGACCCCAGTGCCACACATCCCCGGAGCTACAAAACCTGCCGACCTGATGAGAATGACTCCTATGCCACCGAGGTATGTGGCTCCCAGGGTGGCTGGGGGGTGGCTGTGTCCTAGCTGGGCACAGGACAATGCAGGAGCACATCTTCCCATGTGGGGCCAGCAGGGTATGGGGCAGCAGGGTTGGGGTCCCAAGTTAGTGCCATGGAAAGTAGCGAGTCCTCCTTGGACTGGGCTGGCTGGTGCTGTGGGAATGAGGCTTTCCCAGCATCCATGTGAGGTCTGTGCTCCCAGCAGAGGCTGAAAATGCCAGTGGGGCAACCAGCCTGAACAGTTCATGGCTGTTGCTTCTTGATTTATCACCTGGTACTGCTGAGAAGAGTTTAGTTTCCTTTCAAGGAGTTGCAGGCTGCTAGACGTAGCCATCTCTTTTGTAAATTAAGTCAATCCAGCTCCATCTGCTTCTTATAYTGTGCCCCAGGGCCCTGACCATCTCAATCACCTTTCTCCGAGTCCCCTCTAGTTTCTCTACATCCCTCTTGAAAGGAAGACACARAACTGTACACAGCAGTCCAGGTGTGGCCCTACCAGCATCTGCTCTAAGTATTTGTCAAATGTTTTTTTCAGCTGCTGAGGGGGGTGGGGTGCAGGAGAGCTGGGGATAAGCCTTCAGACCCCAGTGTGGCTGCGAGCACAGTTTTTTTGAGATGTCTTTGGATTAAGGGTCAGCAAGGATCCATCTGACCATTCAATTGCCTGCTGCTAGCACCACGCGTTAGGTGGTTGGTGCTGGACCTGGCAGAGAGGTYTCTCATTTCACCTTGCCCTGCATTTCACAGCAGAGACAAGCAGGCAGTTGGCAGATCAGTTTTTGAAGAAGTCTCCTCTGTTTTGGTTGGAAAAATAATTTACTGCAGGCTTGCTTGGCAGAAGAAAACCATGGGCCTGTAGCTGAGGTATTCTGGCCCTTCTGCTTTGCCTCAGGCAGACCAAGCCCTGACTCTTGGACCAAACAGACTCCTCAGAGAAAACTTTAGTGTTTGTCCCCTGGTGCTCCAGCCTAGTCCCTCTCAGGCTGGATGCTTTGCAGTTCAACCCCATTATTTTATCTAATGAGCAGGAGGCCAGGCTCCCAGGTGATGGGTCATTCCCATGTGGGTAGGATGGATTCTGCACAAAGCGGAGGGGAGAGGCACCCGTTGCCCACAGGCCCCAGGCTCAGGCTCCTGTGCACGAGAGCTTCCCCCAGGCCCAGTCCTGGGCTCCAGACTGCAGGAATGAGTCTTGATCTTTCCCTGAGCACTCGAAGCTCAAATTCTTCTTCTGGAAGCCATCTCACTTCAGCCTTATCGTGATGGAGGGCCTGGCAGGAAAGTGGGCAGGCATACGACACTGCCTGCTCTGTGCTGCAGGCACGATGAGTGAGATGTGGGGAAATGGACTAAACTCTTGTGGCACACACCCACCAACAACCTTCTGTGGCCTCCTGGCCCTGCCCTGTGGCCATGCGTGGGGTGGGAGGGTGAGTGCAAACTCACTGTGTCCTCCTTATGTTGCAGATGAAGGAGCTACAATTGGTGCTGGCGGAAGCCAATGAGAGCCTGCGGGGCATGCAGGAGCAACTCTCTCAGGAGAGGCAGCTGAGGAAGGACGAGGTGGAAAACTTCTCCCAGAAAATCTGCCAGGTGAGTGGGCAGCAGCCCTAGCCCCTACAGCCCCGCAAGACAGGTCCCAGCAGGCATGGCCATGCCACCACCAGCACCTCATGCACCTGAGCTCTGTGACTCCCTTGGGGATCCAGCCATCACCTAGGTTAACACTTGGCTTATCCTATCCCCAAGGCATGCAGGGGCCAAGGGCACCTCTCCTTGCATGGAGGCATGCAGCCATGCAATCTTCCCCCCACGATGTTGCCTTGATTGGCTTCAGGGCTCTGCTTTCCTTGGGTTAGAGCAGCTGCCAGGGCATAAAATATGGAGCACTGCTCCAGGCTCAGCCCTTGCCAGCCAAAATCCTTGGGAGGCAACAAACCATCCCTGCCCAAAGTGCCCTCTGCAAAGTCATGTCTCCTAGCAGCAGTTGCAAGTGATAGGCTGAGGCCCTGGCTGCTCAGTCACATCTCTCCTACAGCTGAAGGAAGACCATCAGAAAGCTCTCCTGAGGCGAGAGTTTGAGCTGCAGAGCCTGAACCTTCAGAGGCGGCTGGAGCAGAAGTTCTGGAGCCAGGAGAAGAACCTCCTGGTGCAGGAGTCACAGCAGTTCAAGCAGAACTTCCTCCTGCTCTTCATGAAGCTCAAGTGGTTCCTAAAGCGCTGGCGCCAGGGCAAGACTGTGCACAGCGAGGGCGATGACTTCCTGGAGGTACTGTGGGCAGAGCGGGCTCTGTGCTATCCGGGTAGGGGCGGTTGGGCACGGTGGGGCAGGGGGCCGTGCGGTGCGCTCAGCTCCTGCCGAGGAGGGAATCTCGCTGCTTTTTCTCTGCGATGCTGCCGGGCATCCCTGGGGACCTGCCCAGCTCCATGTTTGTGCCTTGTGCCAAGGCAGCTGCTTGGCACATGTGCCAGTGCCATCCGTGCCCACCAGGGAAGCCTGCCCAGCACCTGCTCGCCCCGTGCCTGGGCTCCTACCAGCTCTCCTTTTGGCCGCAACCAAGCGTGGAGCTGGAGGGAGCAAACCTCCGCACAGCCCCTGCCGCGTCTGCGCAGCAGTGGCCTGTGTCTGAGGCCAGCAAACAACAACCCCTTTATGGGCTGCCCTTGGTTACAGCTAGGAGATGACTCCACTGCTGGCACATGACTGAGGTCTGCTGCTGGGTGCGGAGGAGCGGGGGGCACTAGGATGGGGGTAGGCAGTCGCCCACTGTCGCTCTGCTGTCTGCCACGTCSCTGGCCCAAAGATTTAGCCCAGACCGTCCCCAGTCGGCTCCGAGCCCTACAGCCTGCTCACTCCTGCTCTGTGCAGAGCCGGCCTTGGTGGTCTGGTGTGGACCTCCCTGCCACCCTCCCGCATGCTGCCGAGCCCCAGCGCGCCCCAGCGGGGCAGGACCGCGCGGTGCCGAGCTGGGGCTGTGCTCAGCGGCCTCGCCGGGCCGTCTGTCTTGCAGGTGAACAGCATGAAGGAGCTGTACCTGCTGATCGAGGAGGAAGAGCTCGCCCCGCAGCAGCAAGCGGATAACAAGACGTGCGCCAGAGACGCCTGGACCCCCAACACGGTGAGCGGGGGTCCCCATGGGCCCTGCCTGGTGGGGCACGCTGTGTCCCCAAGACGGAGCGAGGCAGGCGGGATCCTTTGCGCCTCCGCCGCGGCTGCGTGGCACGTGGTGCCGCATGGCRTCTTCCCACCCGTGCCCTGGGGGCGGATGCGGCTGTGACGCACCGGTGCCGGGATGTGGCCCTTGGAAGAGGGCCAYGGGTGTGGGCTGGGTGCAGAGCACCCTTTTTGGGTAGGCTGGGGGTCGAGCACCCAGCCCGGGGGCTGCGCTGCCCAGCGTGGGCCCCTCTCCGGGGGGGAGGCAGCGAGGTGGAGAGGGAGGCAGAGCCTCACATGGGGCCCCTGAGGTCCCGGCCATGCCAGGGCGCCGTGTGCTGCTCCCCACCTGCCCCTCTCAGCGTTTGGGCCCAGCGTCCCGCGTTCACCCCCGCGYCCCCTCCCCGCCGGCAGCCCAACGAGTGCGTCAAGACGCTGGCGGACATGAAGGTGATCCTGAAGGAGCTGTGCACGGAGCTGCGCGAGGAGCGCCGGGGCGCCAACGAGCTGCAGCAGCAGTTCACCAAGGCCAAGGCCGCCTGGGAGATGGAGCGCGCCGAGCTCAAGTGTCACATCGCCCAAGTAAGAGCCAGCGGGACGGGGCTCGGGGTCGCCGTTGGCCGGGGGCTGCCTGCGATGGGCGCCGAAGGGCGCGGGGGGCCGAGGAGGAAGGGATGGCGTTGCGGGAATGGCGACGAGCCGCCGCGCTGCCGGGCGYGTTTCCGTAGCAACGGGGCTGCCTCGAAGATCTTGACTGCCGGAGCAGAGGACGCGCTTTGTCGCTCCGCGGGGCTGGGCCCGGCGGGAKAGCAGAGCGGCGAGGTGGGCGCCTCGGCCGATCCCTTTCCTTCCTGGCCAGCGGGGAACCGGACGGCMGCGCTGGCACCTCCGTGTGCCCCGGGCAGGCGCTTGGAGCTCGGCTCTCCGTGGGTCACAGCGGGGGTCRGTGGTCCGCACCCATCCAAAGGGGCCGTGGGGCTGCACCAAGCCACGGGCGACCTCCGAACGCAGAGGGGTGGCTCTGCCCTGCTGCTCAGGGCCGGAGGTGGTGATTGCTCAGCTGGCTGCGGGCGGCCTGCCCGGAGCTACAGCCCCATGGGATGGGCCCGTGYGGCCCCCGGGCCCTTTCAGCCCTGCCCTCGACGTGCTGGGGCTCGCGGGGGCTCCGAGCGCTTCTGGCTCCCTCGTGCCCCGCTGGCGGCAGCGACCGGTGGGCGTGCAGCGGCGACTCCCCACGCCGCTCGCCGCAGTGCTCCGGAGGGGTTTATCTGGGGGCAGCTCAGCGGTGTCCTCGGTTCCCCTCGCTCTTCCCCAAAGGAGAGCAGAGCGGCTGCAAGTGTGATTCCTGCGCCAGGCTTTAGCGTCCCTGCTTGCACCTGGAGGTTTCCTGGCTGGCGGTGGAGCAGCGTCCTCGCAGACGGCTCTGCCCTTCCTCGGAGAGACGAGCAGAAGGTCTCTGCCCCTCTCCGAGGGGCCCSGAGCAGGGCAGGGTGGGGTAGGAGGGCCCTTCAGCCGATGTCCAGCTGGGTGCCCATCTGCTGGGCCATCTGACACGTGCGTGGTGGCAGGACGGGCTAGATTGGGCTCAGATGTGCCCATGAGTGAGCTGTCCTGTGTGACAGGACCTCCTTGTTGGAGGTGCTATGAGAGCTCCTTGCTCCACCACACCTCTCTGTAATGCAGCCCACAGCTAGCAGTGCCAAACATGCTCTCCAGCTCCACTTCCCAGCACCACTGGAGGAAGTGGCATCCCCACAGCTGCTCAAACCTTCCACTCCTTTCTATAGTTGTTCTGAGAGAGTAGGACGTGAGCGTGGCAGGGTATTGCTCTGCACTGGCGTGTTGCYTTGCAGCTATGGCCAACTGCCTCTCCAGCCATCACAGGCTCCTGGCTTTGAGAAGCTGGAGTTGGTTTTTGGGCTGGCCTGAGGCCTCTCACACACCCCAGCTTGTTGGTATCCATGATGGCTGTTGAGGGCAGCTGCAGACGTCAGCACGGCCCCTTGGTGGAAATAATCTCTCCTTGCTATRGGAAGCTCAGAAGTAACTTCCCTGCACCTGCATTGCTGCTGGGCTGGCCAGAGGTTTAAGATGTCCCTTTCTTGCCCAGGCCCTGTCTCCATGCAGTGCCTCCTTAAAATGCTCCTGTCCTCTCCCATGCATGAGCCAYTGCTTTCAGGGAACTTGGGTCATTTTGAGGGACCAGCCCTGGGAACTGGGATGTCCACAGCTGAAGCACAGTCTGCCCATTTGCCGTTGGTGTCCTGCGCAGCGCTTGAACTCTGAGTCCCTGATAGCCAACAACATGCCAAGGACAAGGTGGAACACAAGATGTGAGAGGACATRTACTGTGCCGGTTGCTAGCGTCCCACATTGGTGCTTGTCAGAGTGGGGACATGTTCCCAGCCTTCCACAATCCTTTCCTGGGAGCAGCAAGCCTGTTGCACAACCCCTGAGATCCCTGCATGGAAGCAGTCCTGGGGATTTATCTGCTCATCCTCATGTCCTTACAGCTGGAGTCAAAGGCAGGCAAAGGGATTGCAGAGCGAGCGCTGCCGGACTGGAAGGTGGCGTTGAAGAGGGAGCGAGAGGAGCACCAGCATCTCCTGGCTGAGTCCTACAGCGCTGTCATGGACCTCACCAAGCAGCTCCAGATCAGTGAGAAAAACTGGAACCAGGAGAAGGTGGAGCTGCTGGCCCGGTTCAAGGAAGAGCAACAGCAGGCAGAGCAGCAAGCTAAGGACCTGCAGAACAAAATCAACCAGGTATGGGATCCACTGCATACGCACACGTGCTCTAGCCTCTGCTGCTTAACCCCTATGCGTGCCCCAAGAGCATATAGATGGTCTTGGAGCATGCACAAGSTGCAAGTGGCAACTGCACTGCTCGCTCAGAGAGGCATGCAGCTGTGCCTTACACGTGTCAAGTGACCGGCACGTTCTCCAGTTGCAGAAAGGAGCCAACCCGTGGGCTTTGAAGCACTCTGAAATGGAGAAGCATGGCAGCAACTGGAAAGAGGTGGGCAAGAGAGGGCTGAGGGGTGGGCGAGAGCAGGCTGCCTGGCCCCATGGCTACTTCTCAGGGTACAGCTCACCCTGTCTGCACTGGGGCGCAGTGCAGCCTGCTCAGGTGCCTTGTGTTAYGCTAGCGTACAGAGCTTTGTTTGTATGTTTTGGTATGCTGAAAGGCAGGTAGAGCTGGCTTGTGCCCAAATAATCACTGCCTTGAACAGCAAACAGTCTCCTGCCTGTGGTTGTAGGGGACATGCCAAGAATTAGAAGAAGATAGTAGAGAAGGTGGCTTATCCTGYCTTCCCAAGCGCTGGGGGCTTCAGTAGCATCCCTGGGCGTAAAAAGAGATGGTTTATAACAGTTGCAGACAAAGGGAGTTCCTTGTAGCCATGGGAATAGGTTGTAGGGCCATGGCATGCAGGGGAAGGAGCTACTGCTTGGAGAGGAGCAGGGTGCAGCCCCTGTTCTGGCACATCTGCGTATTTTGGTCCTGGGAGTGCTGATGCCAGAGCTTTCTTTTGTGTCCTCCTAGGCTCTCAATGAAAAAATCACAGACAAAGAGACAATCTCTGAAGCAGAAGCCAAGGGAACCAACTTAAAAAGGTGAGAGAGCTGTGCCTGTTGCAGAAAGCACCTAGTTGTTCTCCAGAGCCTGGAGCAGGCTCCGAGGGGCTGAGCCGGGATGTCCGTGGGCTCAGCAGCTCTGCAAGCCTGGGCTGAGGTGCCCACTTCTCACCATTGTAATGCAGAGAGGCCTGCAGGCCTGGCCAGGTGCAGGACCAGGGTAAGGATGGCTGACAGGGTGGAGAGAGGGAAGACTGCCATACTGGTCTGGACTGTGGTGCTCCTTGTGATGGAGAGCTCCTATTGCCCCCTGAGGGTGCCCAGGAGGGATCCCGTTGGGATAGTCATCAGCTCCTTGATGCCTTAAGCAGCACCTTACCCTGCCACCCTGTCCCGCAGCCAGCAGCCTAGCTGCCTTGCCAGGCATCTTGTGATCCCTGTCCTCTTTTCTCCTCTCAGGACAAAGTCTGTTTCCTCCATGTCAGAGTTTGAAAGCTTGCTCGACTGTTCTCCCTATCTCCCGGGAAAGACCACTCCAGGGCTAGTCGACCATTCCCGAGGCAAAAAGGCATCTCCGGCTGCACAGCTGCTGCCCAACAGCATCCGGGACAGCGCTGGCATTCCTCCCCCAAACTGTACATATGTGAATATTGAGCAACCTGCCCCCGACAGCCTGGCCAAAGAGAAGCTGGGCRTCTCCTCTTGGGACTACTCCCGGGCAAGCAACCTCTCTGGGCATGACCCATCCCAGAAGCAAATGCAGAGGAGCTACACCGCACCTGACAAGACGGGCATCCGTATCTACTACAGCCCCCCTGTGGTCCGAAGGCTGGAGGCACCTCTGGTCCACAACAAGGAGGGGAAGATTATGATTGAACCTGGTTTCTTGTTTACAATGGCCAAGCCGAAAGAGCYAGAGGAGTCAGACAGCGCCGAGAACACTTACAGCCAGTGGCTGTGCAACTTCTCCAAGCAGCACCGAGAGCTGCTGGACAGTGGCGCCGTGGAGAGCACAGTGTCCCCTGTTCCCCGGTTCCCATCCTCCCTGCATGACCTGGAGATCTCTGGCAACATGAGCGATGACATGAAGGAGATCACCAACTGCGTGCGGCAGGCCATCCGCTCGAGCTCACTGGAGAGGAAGGTGAAAAGCACTTCCAGCCAAACAGTGGGGCTGGCGAACGTGGGGACCCAGACCATCCAGACRGTGAGTGTTGGCCTGCAGACGGACCTGCCCCGGAGCAGCATGCACAGCAAGAGCTGGTCCCCACGCAGCTCCTCCCTCATGTCTGTGCGCAGCAAGCAGATCTCGTCCTCTCTGGATAAGGTCCACTCCAGGATTGAGCGGCCATGCTGTTCCCCAAAATACGGTTCCCCAAAACTCCAGAGAAGGTCTTCCTCCAAGCTGGATGCCACCAAGGACAGGAGCCTCTGGAACCTCCACCAGAGCAAGCAAAATGGGTCTGCATGGGCCCGGTCCACAACGACTAGGGATAGCCCCGTCCTCAGCAACATCAACGATGGCTTGTCCAGCTTGTTCAGCGTGGTGGAGCACTCTGGCAGCACAGAGTCCATCTGGAAACCAGGCTGCCCGGAAAGCAGGACCAAGCCTGAACCCCCCAAGTATGGCATTGTGCAGGAGTTCTTCAGGAATGTCTGTGGGAGGGCGCAGAGCCCCACGGCCACTGCAGAGAAGAAAGAGACCATCAAYGAGGAGGGCAACAAGAAACCAGAACACCCCATTGCTGCCACCTACCACCAGGCCGAAAACATCTCCCGCATCTTGAACAAGAAAGTCCTCAAGCAAAACAGCTGTGAGGACCCAAAGCCATTGTCTCCAGGCCAAGGGAGTAAGGACACAACCCCACGGGACCCAGACCTCATCTCGGCTATAGCCAGCGAGGTAACGGCTCTTACTTTGTCCTCACTGTGGCATCGTGTCCTAGGGCAGGGCTGGCATCTGGATGCTGCCTGAGACCCAGAGGATGTTACCTCCTGCCCAGGGYGAGATGTGGGCTGCTTTGGTGGACGGCTCGGTGCCTTGCTGGGGCAGCCTGGCAGTAACCGCAGCGCAGGCTCTGCTCCGTCTGGGGGACCTTGAGTCCCTCTGAGTGGCCAGAGGTGCAGYCTGGCTCCCAGAGCAGGATTAGGGTGCGCTGGCCACGCTCCAGGCTCTCCTGCGGTGCCGATGGGAGGCTCCCTGGGCCCACCTGCCTTGGCGGTGGCTCCTGGCTGCGCAGCCCCTCTAATCCRCCCACTTTTCTCTTCGCAGGACACAGCGTGTGACTGCAGCTCCCAGTCCCTCACCTCGTGCTTCTCCCGGCCATCCCGCTCCGCTGTCCGCCACTCGCCCTCCAAGTGCAAACTGCACCCCTCCGAGCCCAGCAGGGCCGAGGAGAAGCTGGGGCCCTCCAGTGAGTGAGGGCGGAGGGACCGGGCTACGCAGTGCGTCTGCTTCCCGCTGTCCTGCCCGCAGAGCGCCCTTCCCGACTGCCGCTGCCGCCCGGGCACCGGCCGCGGCCCGAGAGCCCGCGCGCGGCCCCGCGGCCCCTCTCAGAGACAGGGGCGCCCGCATCTGTCTCCTAACTGTTCCCTCGCCCGCGGGGATGCTTAAGAAGCAGATGTYGCGCTCTGGCGAGCCGGGCGAYGGAGGCTCCCGGGCGCGGAGGGCTGTCGCGCCGGGGGAGCCGCTCGGGCTGAGGAGCCGCGCGGCGAGGCTCGCCGAGCCCGCCGGGGAGCGCGCGGGCAGCGGGGGAGAGCCGGCCCTGGGGCGCTGCGCCTCGGGGCCTCTGCCCGGGTGAGCGTGAGCCGTTCCCGGGCGCCGGCTGCGGGCTCCTGGGGAAGAGCCGCCCCGGAGTGGCCTGCGGAAAGCCAGCTGAGAACCCACCGCGCCGAGGACTCCCTAGCGCTGGCCCGCGGCTCGCGAGGGCCCCGCGGAGGGGGAGCAAACGGGGGCRGCTGTGCGAGAAAACGCCGCCGTGACACTGCTAACGTAGGTAGCGGCAGGACCGGTGGGAAAAGCCCTGCGGGGCCTGCTGTATAAAGTGGATGGATGTCCGTGCGATGCCGCTGTCTGTGTCGCCTCCCGGGCCGGGCAGCGCGGCTGCGGGGGCGGAGGGCGCTGGCTCCACGCTCCGCCGGCTGCAGGCAGCGCCGGCCGCCCCCGGCCGCAGCCCCCGGCRCGTCCCTGCCCGGCCGCGATTGCCGCGCGGTTGCATCAGCCCGCTGCCGCTTGCCGCACGTGCTTCCTCGGGCCGGAAGGAGCAGCGGGGAGGATCCCCGAGATCGCCCGGAGGCCGGGCTCCGTCCCGTCTCCTCCCCGGCCGGCGTCCTGCTCCAGCCGTGGCCTGGCWGGCCGGGGGGCTGCGGTCATCCTTCCCTGCCGGGGCAGCCCCCGGCTCCTCCGGCTCCAGCCCCAGAGAGCCGGCAGCGCCGGGGCAGGACGAGGCCAGAGCTCGGCTGGGGCAGGAGTGACAGCCGCTGGGTGCACGGGACGGGGCGCATGTGTGSGTGCCTRTGTGYGTGTGTGCACATCTGCACAGCTCGGGGGGGAGATCTGCGTGCGTGTGCATACACGTGCTCGCGTGCTCACCACCCCGCCGTGCCAGCGCAGGGCTGGCACGCGCTCGCCCTGCCTGTGCACTGTAGCTCCCGCGCAGTGTTTCGGCATGCCCTCCGGGCTGCTCGCCTCCATGGGCCGTCACCCAGCTCCCGGGGCGCGTGCCGTGGCTAGCAGAGGYGTTCGTGCACGGTGGCCGGGGCTGGCCCGGGCGCGCACCGGGGTCCGCTCTACTGGGAGCAGCAGGGCACCCACCTCCCTTCCTGGAGCCACTTTTAATTACTTGCCCATCCAAGTGCTGCAGATACGTATTCCTCCCCTCTTTTCCCCTGTTTTTGGCCGTGCCCATCTCCAGACAGCCTGCAATGTAAAGCTAAGTGCATTTTAAAAATAACAAAAAGGAGCTAAATTGGAGAAACCAATTGGATTAAGAGATTACAGGCTGGGAGGCTGCAGCTTCAACCGCAGTCTCTGCCACGCAGCGTTTGGTAGCCACGAAAAACAAGCCTTACGGAGGGAGAGCCAGGAAGGGAAGAGGCGCAGCCCCCGCGGCGGTGCAGGGCTCGCCATCTGGAAACAACACACAGCTGTGAAAGGTGCTAGTGAAGCCCCGTTACCTGCCTGCAGCTCACCCAGCTGCTTCCCCTGCTCCGTTTCGGAGGGGTGCAAGGCGCCTGCCAGCAGCATTGGACCTGGGGAAGGCCAAGCCCGTGGGGCTTGCAGTGGGACGGCTTGCTCTGGGGGGCTCTGGGCATTGCTGTCATTGCATCTTGCAGCTTCGCTTCAGGAGCGATCTTGCTGCTGAAGCTGCTGCCCCCTCCCGTCCGGCTGCACCGTGCCCGCAGCAGGCAGGCTGCACGCGAGCGCCACTGCCACGTCGCAGCCTCCGTCAGCGTCGCAGCGACGGCCGGTCGCTGCCGGGGGCTCGGGACGCGGCGGCGCTGGCCGGCGCCCGGCGGGCTCAGCACAAACTTGCCTTTTCCTCCGGCGGGCGCCTGGCCGACCCGGCGAGCCCCCGGGCGCGCGGGCCACGCGCTGCCCGCCCTCACCAGCAGCCCCGGCGGCAGACGGGGCCCGCGGGCGCCCGCGGGCGGCGGGCAGGTCGGGCTCCCCGAGCCCGGGGAGGCGCAGCGGTAACGCGGGCATCTCTCCKGCTGTACATAGTTCCTTTCGGGGTGCTTTTTAGCATTTTCATTGATAACTCGGGTTTGTTTGGGTTGTATTTTTTTGTTTTGTTTTGTTTTTTGTTTTCTTAAGACTCTCTATTTTGGAATGTGGTTTCTCATTTTTACAACTGCCTTTTAATTATTTGTAATACCAGTCGGTTCTGTCTTACTCTGTAAATAGCGGTGCTGGGCGTTCGGCCGGGGAGCGGCGGGCGCTGCAGGGCTGGGGGACGGGGGCTGAGCCGGGCCAGAGGTGCCGCGAGCCGCTTTGGCCGAGGGCCCGGCCGTGGCCCCTCTGCGCTGGCGCAGCGCCCAGGTCGCATGACGGGCGCTCCCGCCCCGACGACGGGCCCCCGTCCCGCGCCGCGCCGCTGTGACGTGCCCTCCGGCCCCGGCGCTCCCCTATCGCCCGGCTTCCTTCCCTCGCCAGCCTGGCTGTCCTCGTCCCCGTTCCTCCTGTGCTGGCCCCCACGCTCCCTCCCCGCGCTGCACCGTGCCACCAGCCAGGCTCCCTTTCCTCACCCGCGGGTCCTCGGCCTTGTCTCCCCGGGCCGCGGGCCGTGCCGCCCTGCGTGGCACTGCTGTCGCTGCTCCTCGGTGCCCTTGGTGCTGCTGGTGCTTCTTGCTCCTCCCAGGTGCCACCGCCATCCCGTCCCACCCGGCTGCACGTTCCCATCTCTCGCCCACCTCTCTGTCCTCATCACTGCCCCTGCCGTCCTGCCCTTTTGCCCCTCACCAGTGGCAGATCTGAGCTGCCTCCAGGCTCTCTACATTAGACTCTCCCTCTGCCAGATCCTCCATCACCCACCGCCTCCCATCGCTCCTTTCTGAGTTCCTCCATTCCTCACGGTCTCCATCCCTCCTTCCTGTGCTGCTCTCTTGATTGCTGTGTCCTATCCCTCCCTGACCTGCTCTTCCATCACCCACGTCCCATTCCTCCTTCCTCTGCTCTTCCAAGGTCCACCTTACATGGTTCTTTCCTCTGTTCTTCCACTGCCCATCACCTCCCATCCCTCCTGAGTTCCTGAGTTCCACGCCCATATCTTCATTCCTCACTGTCTCCATCTCTCCTTTCTGTGCTCCTCCCTTGCTTGTCATGTCCCATCCCTCCCTGGCCTGCTCCTCCATCACCCATATCCCATCCGTCCTTCCTCTGCTCCTCCAAAGCCCACCTTCTCTGCTTCCTTTCTCTTTTACTCCATTGTCCGCCACCTCCCATCCCTCCTTCCTTTGTTCCTCCATCACCCACCAGCTCCCATTCCTCCTGAGTTCCTCCATCACCCTCCCTGTTTTCCTCTTCCATCACTCACCATCTCACATCCCTCCATCCTCTCCTCCTCCATTGCCCACTACATCCCATCCCTTCCTGCTCTCCCCTCCATCACCCACCATGATTCATCCCTTCTTCCTGTGCTCCTCCATCACCCACTATGGCCCATCTCTCCTTCTGCTGCTCTATTGCCCAACACCTCCCTACTGCCCACCATCTTCCATCCCGCCTATGCTCTTCCATCACCTACCATGACCCATACCCACTTCAGTGTGGTGGTTCAATGAAATGCTCTCCAGAGGTCMCTTCCAACCTCAGTCATTCTGTGTGATCGCTCCCTCCTGTGCTCTTTAATCACCCATCATGTCTTATCCCTCCTGTGCTCTTCCCTAGTCCACCATATCCTAGCCCTTCCTTCCCTACTCCCCCCTCTCTCACCATGTCTCTATCCCTCCCTTTTCTGCATCAGCCACCACCTCCCATTCCTTCCTCCCTCCTCTCCTCCATCGTCCACCACCTCCTGTCCCTCCTTCCTGTGCTCGTCCCTTGCTTGTCACATCCCATCCCTCCCTGACCTGCTCCTCCATCACCACCATGTCCCACCCCTCCTCCATTGCTTACCATGTCCCATCTCTGCATCTCTTCCTCCTGTACCCACCCCTTCCATCCTTCTTTCCTGTGCTCTTCCATTACCCACTACCTCCCATCTCTCCTTCCTGTCTTCCACCATCACTCACCACCTCTCATCCCTCTCTTGTCTACTGCATGGCCCATGACCTATCTCTCTGTCTTCTTTTCCATTGCCTACCACATCCCATCCCTCCTTCTTGTGCTCCTCCATCACCCACAGCCTCCCATCTTTCCATCCTCTCCTCTTCTATCACCCACCACATCCCATCCCTCCTTCTTGTGCTCCTCCATCACCCACAGCCTCCCATCTTTCCATCCTCTCCTCTTCTATCACCCACCACATCCCATCCCTCCTTCTTGTGCTCCTCCATCACCCACAGCCTCCCATCTTTCCATCCTCTCCTCTTCTATCACCCACCACATCCCATTGCTCCTTCCTGTAGTCCTCTATCACCCACAACCTTCTGTCCTTCCTTCCTCTGCTCCTCCATGGCCCACCACCTCTCATCCCTCTGTCTTCTCCTCCTCCATGGCCCACCACCTCTCATCCCTCTGTCTTCTCCATTGCCCCCCCCATCTCATTCCTCTTCCTTGTCTCCTCACTCACCACATTCTCTCTCTCCTTCCACTGCTCTTCCATCACCCACAAGGTCCAATCCCTCCATCCTCTCTTTCTCCAATGCCCACCACATCCCATCACTCCCTCCTGCGCTCCTCCATCACCCATCTCTCCATTGCTCCATTCTTTCCTCCTCCATCACCCGTCTCATCCCTCCCTCCTGTGCTCCTCCATCGCCCACCACATCCCATCTCTCTCCTGTGCTCCTCCATTGCCCATCACATCCTTCCCTCCCTCCTGTGCTCCTCCATCGCCCACCACATCCCATCTCTCTCCTGTGCTCCTCCATTGCCCGTCACATCCCTCCCTCCCTTCTGTGCTCCTCCATCACCCACCACATCCTGTCTCCCTCCTGTGTTCCTGTATTTCCCGCTATGTCCCACTCCTCCTTATCCTTGTCCATCTCACCATCCCCTCATCTATTCCTCCTCCATCTCGATCCCATCCCTTCCATCCTCATCCTGCTTTATCTTCAGCTTTCTTTTCCTTCTTCTGTTCTTCCAGCTGTCATCTCACTATCCCTTCTCATCTTCCATCAGCTCCCACCATTCCCTCATCCCTCATCTTCCTCTACATTTTACACTCTCCCTATCTTTTCTCTTCCTCCAATCAACACTGCAACTCTGTAACCTCTGCCACTTCTCATTTTCTCCCCGTTTTCTTCATCCTCTTCTATCTACTCTCTTTCTTACCCTCTTCATCCTTCTCCACTTCCCTCCATCTGAAAATCCATCCTCACCTCCCACCATTGCCCTGTCCCTCTAGCTGCAAACATCTTCAAATCTTTCTTCACCTTTGTCTCCCTCCCACCATTTCCAATCACTTCACGTCCTCATGCACTTCCCATCTCCCACCCATCTTCATCTTTTCCTGTCTACCATCTCATCTCTCCTCTTCTTTCTCCATTTCCCCATACCTTCTTGTCCTCCTTCACCTGCTGTCATCTCATATTTTATATCATCCTCTTCCATCCACCCTGATTTCACCAAACTTCTTCATTCTCCGCCGTCTCCCACCATTCCTCATCCTTCCCTATGCCCCAGTATCTCTCACTATTGGGCTGTTCCTCCTCATCATCCACTTCCCACCTTCTGCTCATTCTTCTTCTTTTGCCTCCAAGCTTGCRCTGTCTCTCTTTTCATCCTCCTGCACTTTCCACCATTTTCCATCCCTCCTTGTCCTTCTCCATCTCTTACCAACTCCTCATCCCTCCTTTTCTTCCTCCATTTCAGTCTCCTACTCCTTCTTGTCTTCTGCCACCTTCCATCATCTCCCCATCCCTCCTGTCATTGTCCTTCACTTGTCATCATTTCCCCAACATTCTTCAACCTTTTCCACCTCCCACCATTCCCCATCCCTCTTCATGCTCTATCACCTCTACCTCCTCATCTTTAGCCTCTCATGACCTTCCCAGCCCTCCTCAGTGTTCTCTGCCTCCCGCCATCTCCCTGTTCCTCCTCATAATTCTCCCCATCCCTCCTTATCCTCCAAGTATCGCACCTACCTCCTATATTTCCTGCTCACCCCTTCTCCTTTTCTATCTTCCTGGTCTATAGCTGTCCTACCTCACCTCACATCTCCCTCTCTCACCTCTCTTTCATTCTCCTTCACCTCCCAACTTTATCCCTCACCTCCCATCTCCCAGCCTGCCCTCTTACTATCCTTCCTGTCCTCCATCCTCCCTGTACTCTCTTACTCCCAGCATGTCTGAATCCTGCTGTTATTATCTCCTTCTCCCCCTGCTTTGTATCTCATCTCTTACCAACCTAGTAAAGCCACCTCCAGCCCAACCATTTTGCAAGCAGAAAAGTCCCGATCTGTTGGAGATGAGACTATGAGGGCTAGGTTAGATAAAGAACCAGGCCCCCATCCCATCCCCATTGCTCAGGGCTCTTTTTTTAGCAGAAGCAATTGCCACAGTTTGCAAGTTGGGAGATTCATGTTGGAAACCAGGAAACACTTCTTGCTGGAGGTGGTGTAGCTGGAACTGGTCACCAGAGAAGTAGAAAGATCTCTGCCCTTGGAAGGTTTCAAAATTTGGCTAGACAAAGGCAACAGTACCCTGATCTAGCAACAGGTCTTTTGGAGCAAGGAGCTGGACCAGAGCCCCTGTGGTCCTTTCTAACATGCACATCTGTGCAAGCTCTGTGGAAGACTTCTCCAAGAAGTGGAGGATTTTGGAGTGGGGCAAGAAAGGCCAGACATGAAAGGCCATCCGGCAGCTGCTCGTGCAGCTTGAGCAGGACCATCCTGTGCTGCTCAAGCAGGACCATCCCATGCTACTCAAGTAGGACCATCCCATCCTGCTCAAGCAGGATCACCTATGCTACTGGAGCAGGATCAACCCGTGCTCTGTGAACAGGACCATCTCACGCTGCTTGAGAAGCATGAGCCAGGCCAAAGGGGTTTCCTGAAAGACTGCCAAGTCACAGGCCTGAGCCATGAGGTATCCCTGAGATAACATCTCAGACCCTAGAGCAAGGACCTTTGCATCATCTTCATTTTGCTTCCCTTGGGCTGGGGCCATGCAGGGACATGGCCATCCGCTTCCAACATCCTTATGGCTACACCAGGGCATGAGGCTACTGGTGCTACTGCCAAGGAGAGGATGAGCCTCCTCTCCATCCCACAAGAGCCTTGTGCCCTGAGGGACCTGCATGCAGGGCCCATTCAGAGCATTCCACATCAATGGCGCACAAGGGCCAGCTGGCCTCTTCTGAGTATTGGAGGCTCTCAGCCATCCCACAGAGGGTCTCCCGCCCCTTTCCGTGTTGGTTTATATAAGGGACTGTCCCACTGCAGTACCAGCAGGGACAGGGTGGCCTGTGTCTTGACAGGGTGTGTGGGGGGGGTGACATTTGTAAAGTGTTCCCATCTAAATGCCTTCCTGACTGGTGATTTTGGGGGAGGGGTGGAGGGAATTTGCTACCTGTGTTAGAAACTAGCTGAACTTAGGTGTCTCGCCAAGCTGGATTTCTTATTCCAAATGTTCAAACTGTTGTATATTGTACTGGGATTTTTACATTGAATTATTGTAGAAAACAAAAATCTAAACCAAGTCTGTTAAAAATAAACATTAAAAAAACTCTATGAAAAAAAACAATCCAAGATTGTCTCTAAGTCCTCTTTTTTTACCGCAGACCTCGCCTCGCTGCTACCACAGACCCTGCCTTGCTGGCACCGCGGGCCTGCGCGGCTGGCAGCTCATCGGCAGAGGGCACGCCGGTCCCGTCTCCCCGCGCGGGCTGCGGCCGGCCGCGCTGCCGGAGGCGTGAGCAGCGGGAGCCCGCCGAGCTCCGCTGCTCCGCAGGGACCGCGGCCCCTGGCCCGCCGGGGGTTTCTCCACCCCGGTTATCTGCTGCTGCTCAGTAAAATCAGGGACAAAAGGAGATGACTGTGTTTATGGATGTGCAAAGATGATACCTTCTGAAGCCTTGGGACACCCACAAAGCCGCACGCCAAAATCAGTTATTAAGCCCTAAGCTCTCTCAGAAGCTGCTGATCAAGGCGCCATCTCTCATCCACCTCCCAAGCCTTGTTTCCCTTTGCAGCCCAGGCCCCCGCTGAACGTCTTACCGCCCCTGCGTCTTCCTCCAGGAGGAGAGCAGCAGCAGCTGGTAGAGCCCAAGTAAACAAATGAGCTGCTGCGAGAGGCGAGTGCATCTTTATAAGGGTAATTGGCCTCATCTAGGAGACAGACAGGCGTTTTCTGGTGTCTAGATCACTCAAAAAACTCTGTCAAACAACAGTAATGTGTCTCTTGGGTTTGATTTGTAACGATGATTGCATTATTAGGTCCTCTAAATGTAAAATGATTTATGCATATACAGAGCGTGCTCTGTAGAGGTTTAAATTACCAGGCTCTGATATTCATTAGCTTCTCTTTGAAGATTCAAAAAGCCTGAAATTTAGCGGTCTCTCTCCCTCCCTCCCTCTCTCTCCCTCTCTCTCTCTCTCTCTCTCCCAACAGTCGCACAGGTGGGAATGAGATGGCTCTGGCTTGATCCATGCACTCAGGACAACCTGGCCTGTTTTAACTGCCCAGTGCCAGCGCAGGGGCCGGGGGCATTCGACTGGGCAGAAGCGGGGCGGCTGCTTAAGCCAGAGGGTTGCAGAGCTGTGCGCGCTGAAGCTCGGATCTGGTATTTGGGCTGAACAGTTACATTTACAAACAAAGGCGCTGATAACTCCCAGCAGGGCTGAAAGGCTGTTATCGCGGCACTGATTAAAATTTCCTTTGCAGCTAGCGCGGGGGAGGAGTTTGATCTGTGGCGAGGTGTGTGTGTGCTCGGGTGTTTAACCCCCTAGCTGTGGTGTGCTGGTTCATGTGATGTGAGCAGGGAGCTGCCTGGACTGAGCTGAAAACCYGTGTAGGAGCCTCTGAGGTGCCCTGGCCAGGTGAGCTCTGGGCTTTGCCAAGAGCCGGACAGCRAATGGTGCCTGCCGCGAGCGTGCAGCGGCAGGGAGCCTCTTGGGCTGCCACATTCCCTTTTGTCTCTGCAAAGCAAATCAGAGCCTGCACCGCCAACCACGCTGGATTCACAGGCAGYCCCTGAGACCCACGTTCTGCTTGCTGGAAGCCATCAGTGCCACCTCTTGCACAAGTGCTGGTGTGGCAGGGGCCAACAAGGATGTTTGCTAGGGGCGTGAGCCCATTYTAGTGCATCTAACCTTGAGCACATCCCTTTGGCAGTGATGCCCGGACTGTAAGCTGATCCTCACTGTTGAGTGTCCAAGCAGCTCTCGCACCCGCTCTGCAGGTCTCAGGAGCACTTGCCCATGTCACTTGGGATTCCTTCCAGTTCCTTTGCTCCTTTCTTCTTCACCTCAATTCTCTGCCATTTCCATCACCTATAGTACAAGAAAACCTTTCTCTCTCGCTACAGTATGTATGTCCTGATAAAGCCTTCTACTGCCTCTGGTATAAACATAAGCTTGTTTATCCTGTGATGTCTTCACTAGGGACTGGGTCCATTCTAAAAGATATATCTTCTCTGATTACTATCCTCAGCAGCCATCTATCAATAAGCTGCTGAACCTGCCAAGCTGGCCCTGTTACAGCTCACCAGGCCCAGGTCCAGGCGGGCCTGGCCAGGAGCTGCTCTGAGATAAGAGGATGGGCAATTGGAGAGGAGACCGTTTGTTGCCCTCCTCCCAGAGGCACAAGCACATGGGCTTCAGCTGTCTTGCTATCCCTGGTGATATGCAGATCAGACACTGCTGTACCTTCCCAGGTAGCTGCCTCCGTGTTTGCCTGTTGTGCTGCATGCTGCTCACTTTTAGGGAAAAAAAATAAGTCATTCAGCCAGATAGCAAACATGAAAGAATGACTATATCCAGCCCAGGCCACAGCTGCAAAGACCTGATTCTGCTGTTTCCCTCATCTGTTCACAGGCACCATCTGCCTTTTCTGTCCCCCCTGCTCCAGGCTCCCTGGAGTCATCACAGCACTCAGATCTCATCCTTACACCTTGCGAAAGAGCCCCTTCCACTGCTTTGGCTCAGTCCCAGCAGCACACCAGGCAGCTCACCAAAACCCTCCTCTGCACAGCAGAGCCTCGCTGCAGGCCAGCGGGGCACCTTGCCCTGCGCGCAGCCAGACGTGGTCTTGTGGGAGGACCGGGACGCAGCACACCCGGGCTGTGCCTCGGCAGGGTCCTCGCGCTGGCGGAGGTGGAGCGTACGGGGGCCCGCCAGGCACCTTGGCTGTAAGTGCTCAGCTGGGCAGTGAGGTTTTGATCATTCCTTGCTAACACGGACTTAGCAGAGCATATTTTAGAGCAAGGGAGAGTATTGATCAAGTGAGAGGATGAAGGGCAGGGGCACAGAGGAGATGGGCACAGGAGCATGGGGTGGGGAGCAAGGGCACACAGCGGGAGGAGAAATCTGCTTGCCTCAAGCTACCACATACCCGATATGCTCAGTTATTTGCCTGCACAAGGACGGGGTTCCCAGCTTTYAGCAAAAAGGCCAAGCAGACGGAAATGTCCAGTGATTCCCATCAGCATCATCTGGACGAGTAAGTCAGCTGCTCTGCTGGAGCACCCCTCTTWCCCAGACTAACACAAGTTTCGCATGCAAGGTGGCTCCCTGCTTGCAGAGTGAGCCACGTGCCTCCTGCCACGTGCACCTCTTGCAGGGCTGTGCCACRCTCACACCACTGCGCAGAGCGATGGGCCTGCAAAGGCTGGTCCTGATTTTCCAGTTCCTCTTTTCCCCACCCCCAACAGCCTAAGACTGAGGCTTTGCACGTAAGGGAATGTGCAGCGGAGAGTCCCGGAACAAGGGCGCTCCGCTCAGCATCGCTGCCCTRTAAGGCTGTTTCCAGAGCACCCCAAGCAGATTGTGTGGGCAAGGCACCACTTAACCTGGCCAGTATCATCCCCCGCTCCCCCCCCCCGAGTTTCTACAAAGGACCTTAAGGTGCAGTAACGTGACCCCTTTATGTGTTTTCATTCCTTTACAGGAAGAGGAAATGAAGGGCCAGAAATGGAGTTGTTTTTCTGAGGCTGGCTGGTCAGTCAGGAAGAGAGCTGGGAGCTGAACTCTGAGCATGTCCTGCAGCACCCAGCCAAACCACACACTCCCTTCCAGTGCGGGACCCCCCTGGCTGGAGCCGAGCTGCTGTGGGACAGGAGGAGCTGGTGGAGCAAAGCACRGTCACGCGGTGTGGTAGGGACCATCTGTGTGGTTCCCAGCTCTGTCCATTGGGTGCCTGGACAGCTATCAAACTCCTGTGAGAGACGAGAGTGGTGCAGCATGGCAGAAGGCTGGCTAAATATTCCCGAGGCTATCCTGACTTTTTCTCCTTGTAGGTGCCGTTTGTGAGATGAAGCAATTGCTCCCCATCTGGTGGCTTCCTGGGTCACAGCTGTGGACAGCYGAAGCACAATAACAAAATCCCCTGGCTGCAGCCGCCCCTACTAGACAATGCTGGACCGAGGACAGCTGACGGGCTGCTGGGACCTGGTGCTGCCCCAGCCTCATGGCTCAGGATGTCCTGCCCACAGCAGGCAACAGTTGCTTGAGAGAAATCATGCTGTCACTGAGCCTGGAAAAGAATTTAAGCTGGACAAATCACTGAAAGCAAAAAAGCCAATGAGAAGGAAACCAGAGGGTGCCTCCCAGCTCTGCACCACGGCACGAGGGGCACTCTGCCCATGGCAGGGAGAGCAGTGAAGTTCCTGTCCCAGGAATGAGGGACAGGAGGTTTGTTAGGGAACTAACGAGCCCTGCTTGCAAATGCAAAATCCTCTAGACTGAAGCTGCTGAAACTAAGGGCTGGCAACTCACAATGGAAAATATTCAGTAAGGTGGCTTCTGAAAGACTTTAGAAGTGCTGGGTTTATCCGTCTTTGCAGGAGACAAATGATAAGGATCAGTGCACTTTCCAGTGGGGTAGTTGAAGGATGTGCCACATGTATCCCAAAACTCTTGATGTTGTTCTAGCCCAAGGCTCCAGCCCAGCCGTGCTGGAAGACCATAGCTCTCGTAGTTCTTTGGGTGCTTCAAAAATGCCTGGGCTAACGAGTCAAGACTGGAGGCCCAAATTCACTTTTTCTTMAAAGCCATTTTCTTGTTTCATGGAGCCTGGAGGTAGCAATAATGCTGGTTGTGGAGGGAAACACCTTCCAGAGCTGCACTGTGTCCATACTGCATCTGCCCACTGAGCCAGCCCTGGGTCCCAGAGTCAGTGGGGCARGCTGGCTTGCAACCCCTTCTGCTGCAGGTCAGCCATACCCCCTCTAGCTCCTCCTTGCAGAGGGTGTTGGTGTGCTCTGGCAATACTGGTAAATAAAGCAGGGCAGAGCTTGGTTTTTTTTGTTTGTTTTTTGTTTTGTTTTGTTTTTTTTTTGCTTAGATGGCAATTGACACAGCTCACACCTTTACAAATATGCAATTTTTCCCCTTGACACAAGTGGCCTCATACACACTTCCTTCCTGGCCTATGCTACCCCCTAACCGTGAAATGCGGGTTGGCCCAGTCCAAAACTGTAACAGAGACCATGGTACCAATTAAGCAGCCTGGRTAAGTGTGAGCTTGTGCTGGAGACTTCATCTTCATCCACTGGTTTACTAGTAGAGATGTAGTCCTAGTCCCTGCACTCCAAGGCCACATTGCAGCTTTCTAGGACAGTGATTTTATAGTGTAAAGCTAAGAAAATGTCATTACCTGCCCTAGAGTGTAGTATGAAGGCATCTGACCTACTTGGGGGTGCAGAACCTGGTGAGGTAGTATTGGAGAACTGCAGCAGGCATGTTTGAGTGATGCTGCCAGTAGGATACAACCTGTGGAGTGGGGATCATCTGAGCTACTCCTAGGTTTCGTCTTGGAGGAAACTACTCCTTGTGTCCTAAACAGTGYGACAGAACATACTTGGCCCCTGAGCAGGGTGAACAGCCAGCAGACGATGGCCAAACCAGGGAGCTGCAGTATCTGATAGCACAGATATGCCCTTTGAAACAAGGGAGCATCTTCAGAGGGAAAAACCAACCACCAGCCACTTGTTTCTGGCCTCTTGGTGGTGGGAAGATTGCACAGAGCAGAATTTGTCTGTAATGCTTTCTACCATCTCTGACCAGGTAGAAACTCCCTGACCTTGGCAAACGATGCTCACCAATCCACTGCTTTGCATCTCCCATTGTGTACAGCAATGCAGTGCTCCCAGGGAGTGCATTAAACCATGGAAAATATAAATGATCACAGAATATACCGTACCTGATCGCTGACACCAGGCCTTGCTCCCTGGTCTGTACAACGCTGGGCAAGTTCAAGGTAATGGACTTTGAGTGCTCCTCGGCCCGAGCACAAAATACAGCACAGGTTGCCCACATGAACAGGGTGAGTGGCTCCTTGGACAGACCTGAAGTTCTCTCAAGAGGATGGTATTCCCCAGAGAAGTGCGTCAGCAATACAGTCAGGGCAGCCCTGCTCAGTGTGGCATTCCTTATTGCACGGAAACATTAGGAGTAAGTTGAGAACAGGTCCGTTATGGTAGGTACCCRTGTAGGCAGCTGCTTTCTCTAAGATCAGAGCATCCCAAAACATGGCAGTCCCTCTGGAGGCCCCTGGTCCTGCCTCCAGCTCCAGGCAGGTCTGGTGAGAGCAGGTTACTCAGCATCTTGTCCAGTAAAGCTTTAAATATCTCCAAGAAMTGAGACCCTGCAGCCACTTTGGTCCCCTGTTCCAGTGTTTGACTGTCCTCTTGGTGAAAAGTTTATTTAATTTCTCACAGACTGCACTGGATTCATAACATTTAGGAGAGGGAAAGGTGCACAGAGAACTGAAGTGACTTCACAYGGCTGCTTGGTGTCAGAGAAGCAGAGTCTCCTGAACTAAAGTGCAAGGCCTGGTCTAATCCAGCTATGCTTTGCATCATGAATACTTGCAAATCGATGTCAGATGTTTATCTTGTTTTTTTAGAATCTAATGCAATGCAGGAACGTCAGGTGAAGGAGTGACACATTTTTGTGTTTTGAGTTGCAGTCCTGAAGTTTGCCACGCTTGTTACTCGCCGYGCACCTGCATTTTCTCCTCTGTTGCAGAAATCCTATGTGCTCAGGGGTTTCCAGCCCCGTAACAGCTGTGGGACACAAGCTGCAGGCACCCAGCACCCCCACAGACCTTGCATGGACCCCGTTGATGAAGCCTGGAGCTCAGGGGATCCGGTGGCAAAGAGCCTAACACTTTTTTTTTTTTCTCCCCCGAGCAGAAAAATCCACCTCCATCTGCCTCGAGAGGACTCGGTGGATAACCCGTTTGGGGAGAATTAAAGTTTTCCCCGGAGATGCAGCGCAGCGCGTTAAATACCGCGGTGCYGAGGAGGGCCAGCGCGGGGTGGAGACGGGCCCGGCCGCGGCCGCGGGGCCTTGGGGCGGGCGACCGTCGTGGGGCGCCTCCGGCTGCTCGGCTCGTCGGGGGCGCTGGCCCTGCGGGGGACGTGGCCGGCTGGGGGGACGCTGCTGGCAGGGGACCCGGCCGGCGGGGGGGACCCGGCCGGCGGAGGGGCCCGCTGATGGGGCCTGGTGTGCAGGGGGGCCCGGCTGGTGTGGGGACACTGAGGGCAGGCCGCCGCCGCCGCCAGGAGGGACGTGGCCGGCCGTGGGGCCCGGCTGGG
>NW_028186534.1:511182-565394 GCF_003343005.1 Rhea americana | reverse complement strand
GGGCGCCCCCCGCGAGCTGCCTCAGCTGCAGACCGCTGTGTTTGTTTATCTGACTATTTATTTCTTTATTTAAATTACCTGCTGCTTTATCCCGCGTCTGAACGTTGCTCTTTGCAGAGTTCTGGGGTGACATCGCCAAGGAGTTTTACTGGAAGACCCAGCACACGGGGCCGTTCCTGAGGTACAACTTCGACGTGACGAAGGGGAAGATCTTCACTGAATGGATGAAGGGGGCAAAGACCAACATCTGCTACAACCTGTTGGACAGGAACATCAACGAGAAGAAGCTTGGGGACAAAATTGCTTTTTACTGGTAAAGTCCTGCTTTTATTATAATGTAGACGGTGTGTAAATGTACTGCCCGAGGGTGTAAACGATGCTGATTTCTGCTGAGGTGAAGTAAAGCACAGTAAAACCTGGGAGGCTTTAACCTTTTCGTAGGTGCAGCAGGTGTTTGCCTGCCGCGAAGGAGCCGCGTAACTGAGCTTCTTCGCCAGCCTTGGGATGCTCTCAGGCAGCACGGCAGGGCAGCACGGATCTCCCGACTTCTAGCTCCACCTGTGTCACTGCGCCCACTAAAGCTGAGAGCCGTCGTGCCGCTTTCCAGGCGTTGTTTAGGCAGGTGCCACAGTACCCTTGTGAGATAGGTAGGGGTGTGTATTGGGGAAATGGGATTGGGAGCAAGTAACATCTAAAATCAAAAAGTGAATTAAAGCCAGACCTCTCGTTTGCACTCCTGTGACAGAAAGGTACTAAAATCTGAAATTATGTATTGATTTCTTGCTTTTGAGCTTATATAGCTTTGTGAAACTCTCTAGAAAGCTGACTTCTCTGACATTACCTTCAGGTACCTTCAATTAACTTCCAGCCTTATCTTGAATTTGTTTGTTTGCCTGTTTGTTTTCAGAGTAGTTACCAGTCTGAAGTTACATGCAGCTGAAGCTTTCGTATTGATGTAAAGTGAGCTTCACTAGGGATTTCTGAAATCCACAACTAATGCTCTCCTGCACATCTGGCTCAGCTGCACCTTGCTTCTGCTCCCTGAGTTGAGGGCGCTGCCTTGTTCACTCTCATTCTCCTGCTTCACTCAACTGTCATGCATTTATCTTGCATCTGTGTTCCCATGACTGTATGTGGCAGTACAGAAGCAAAGCAAAACGCATGCAGCTTGCTAAGGTGCAGTTCTAGCTTAGGTTATTGTGATTCCCTTCAGAGGAGCAGCTGTATAAATCTTAACTGTCACTGCAATAAAAAAAAATACTTAGGCTTTTTAATGATGAACAACTGTGCTGCTTTAAATAAATTGGTGCAGTCARAGAGTCCCCTCCCAAGTCACTGGCATAAAGGTGACTTGTGGCCAGCACCCTGCACAGAGGAGCACATTTATGGCAGTTTAATTCTCTCCATAGTTGCATAATTGGGGTCTCATAGCTGAGTTTTCAGCTGTGCACCTATTACTTCAGCAGAAGAATTGCCACCTAACAAATAATCATATTGACTAGCTTGTGCAGTTGAAATGATGGAAAATGATACCTCTCTACCAGCCAGCTACGTTCTCCAACTCACTCGGATGTAAAATGACTTCAGCTTCTGAATGAAAACTCCTTTGTAAACTCATTCAGGTAAAGGTGTGTCGACAACAAACAAAAGCCATTTGGCAGGCTCCTGGGCTGCCAGGGCTGGAAGCTGTGTTGGGATTTACAAAGGGTGGGTGCTCATCATTGCCTCATCGTTCTTCTGCATCAACACCTGTGTGTGACAGATAGACAGCAGCCTACAGCTTTAATTTGGCCTTAGTAAAGGCCAAAAGTAAAGTTCTCACTAGTTATTTTGGCAGGTTTAGTGGGGATGTTGTGACGCTACGGAGTACTCGCAGCGGATATTAAAAAGGTGTGTGTCAGTCTTGGTGTCTGTGGAGCTAAAAAGTAAGCTCCCTTTGCCCTTAGCAGGCAGTTTCTGCGGACATAGTTTTGGGGTAAATACTCCTTGCATGTTTCATTGCAAATGATTGATTCAGAAGTGGGCATTGAGGCTGTCTGAAGCTTAGTTGTGATACCTTTTTCCAGTAACAAAACAGTGTCTTAGCCTTGTTGTTGCACATTTGTGCAAAACACTTCATTGAGCAAGCCCAGTTTTCTAAAACCCTTGAAACTTGTAATACTTATGAAGGGCCAAAAAAGAAACGAGAGCCTCCAAAAGCCAAAGAGAATTCCTAGAGGGTGGAAAAATATAAATATCTTGGCAAATTTCTTTATTTTAGGAATGTTTATACATATGGAGAGTTGGTTGGGAAGAGAGCTGAGATTATACTGAGGTACCAGTGACTAATCAATTGTGTGAGAGCTCTGAAAAAACAAGGTCATGGCCTTTGCTTTCTGAGAGGAGGAATTGGGGAAAAGCGAATAGTATTTCCAGGCATTGCAGAGCCTAAGAAGTGTATCCTGACGAAAATTAGAGTTACTGTGTTGTCTGTGGTTGCCTGAAGTTTTGCCTAGGAGCTAGTGGTTCATCGGAATCTGTTCTTGCCAAGCTGCTCTGAAAATTCCTGCAATGAAGCTAGTCATCTTGTATTGCAAAAACTGGCTGGGCTCAAAAGGTCTGAACCTGGGGGTGTGCCTCAGGTTGCGGGCCCATTGGGGCTCTGAGCAATGCTCTGATCAGATGCGCTGGCAAGCTCTGCGACCTACCCGTGGGGGATTGCTCCTTCAGCTCGAAGGGCAGTCTGTGGGATCGCTTCACACTGCATAACTGGTACGTAGGTGACGTTTACCATCACGGTATCATGTCCTGAGTGCTATTAGGACTGTGTAGTTCAGAACTACTCCACTGAGTCGGTAGGAAATACTTGCAGTTCCTCTGTTGCCTGTTTTGCTATGATAGCTCTTGGTGCTCGTGAACGTTGTAAGTATTTCTGTCCCKGCTGCTTTTGATTCCTCTTTCTGTGTTTGGTGTTGCTGATGTGGCCTAAAATGTAACGGAAGAGCCAGGAAATGTTTCAGATAAAGTGCTTGTCTTAAAAGTGAAATCTCTTTCATATCTGTGCGGGAAGACTGAAGTTAATGCTGTGGTAAATACCTGCCTGAGCTGTCATGGACCTTGCAGGCATAACACACTGGGCACACCAGCGGAGACCCTGAGGGTGCTTGCATGAGACTTGAACTAGTCCTGAAGACTTTTTTCCTGTGGTTGTTGCTAGCACTAACTAAAGTTAGCGAATAGTAGGCTTTCAGCATGCTATAAGCTCAGCTCTGTTGCATAGGCAAACTCTTAGTYGTGTGCTGAAATGCCTGTTAATAATCCAGGGTAAGTGTTTGACTGGTCAGCTTCTGGGGGTAAAAATATAACCAGATGGKAATTCAGGAAACAAGACAGTTATTACAAAACTCTCCCATATTCTCCATAATTAGATCCTTGTTTTTAAAGGTACTTTGACGAAAGATATTCCATTTCTTGATGTGTGTCTAGCAGAAGTGCTAATTGGTGAACTTCATTTCTCAAACCAGTTAGCCCATTTGTCGTACTGGTAGCTGCCCTGGGGGGACCTAGAGGCAGAATTTGGCACACTGTGGTTTCACCTCCCTTGAGGCCTAGCTGCACGGGCTTAGCAGAGTGTTGCTGGCTTCTGCCGGCTTCGGAAGAGCATATCAGTTTTCTACTTCTGTGTGTTTGCATGTGAAGTAACATATTCAGAAAGGAGAAGCAAAGATAAAGGCTGCCAGAAATTACTGCAGCTTTGTTTAAACAGAAGAGTAACAGCCACTTGTTCCAATTCTGGATCTGGAATAAACATGACATGCAATGATAAAATGTATTTTTTTTTTTAATCTAATAAAGGATTTAGAAGCTTGTAGCTGTAAGATTTCTTCAGGTAAATCATTCTGTAAGAAAGAAAGTGAAAGAGCATTGTTTTTTAAACAATCAACTGAAAAGCAAAGCACTACTCCGTGACTGCCACTAGAGGTTTTTAGCAGGAAACTAGAAATAAGTTTTTCTGACTTCTAGGGAGGATACAGATTTACCTTTGCACCTCAGCATTCCTCAGAGTCCAAATGCCCATTCAGTCTGAGCACATGCCTGCAACAGAAAAGTAGAAAATATTACACGTGCTACTTCCTGAGGCCGCTACAGGCAGACGGTAGGTGTTGAACCCATTGCTGTTCTTATCAGAGTGGCAGCCACAGCTCAATCTGGAATGCTTTATTCTGGGATGTGTCGTCTCAGAGTTGAAATGAAGCCAGATGCCGGCTGTGTTACGGTTGAATTTCTGCTGTCAGAGTCTGGACCTTTTCTGTTTGCAGAAATACTCTTGCCTTAAACTGCTGAGAACAGTTGAAGTGTTTGACCTCCAGAATCTAGATCAGCAGTGTGCTTTTATCTTTAGATACCTTTACAGATATCAGTCTTCCATTACTATCCCATAGATAGCACTGACAGTGGTGGCTGTTAACATCAAGATTTTTGGAAGAGTTTAATCATAACCAGCTTCTACACTATGCAGTGATGCAGCCTCTTTTAGTGCTGTTTTTCTAGTAGTGAAAGAACATCCCTAAATCACACAAMTTCTTTAGAAGAAAGAAATTCCACCGGTGGGAGGGTTGCATTTACTAAGGCACTCGCTGATGCACATTTCCATGCATGTGTTTGCGAGCTGGTGAGAGCAGCCAAAGCTACTGGGCAGGTGCTACCAAAGAGCCCAATGCTGTTCCCCAGTTACTACTCTGAAGAACTTACTTAAAAGAAGGTAATTCCAGTAAGCTTTATAGCAAGAAGAAACATTTCTCATGGAAAACTTACCACATGTTTCATCAGTGTTTACAGCGCTACCCATGCTCAGCATAGTTCCCTTCTGCTGATGGGAATTCCGATTTGGAAAGGGAGTGATCTCTCACTCCTGCAAATCTGAGGGGTTTTCTAGAGTATGTCCCCAGTGATCCATGCAGCTTCCCCATGGTTTGGCTTGGTGCATCGTCCAGTTAACTGCATGCTTTGGAACAGTGTTTGTCCTACCTTTAAAAGAGAACATTTCTGCTTTGCAGAGCTGCCTTTTGGTTCTGAGCTGCTTGGCTACTGCAACAGTGGGAATGGCAGGAGCATTAATAAAAACCTGGTATTAAGGTGAGGAGGGAAGAAGATAGCTGTAGTAGCTCAGACATATCCAGGCCTTGAAGAGGGATGTGTTTGCCTAATTTCTTTGGTGAAATTCTTTCTGCCTCTCTGAAAAGAAGCAAGGTGGGAAGTGAGAACATCCTGAAGAGTTCCCCTAAACTGACTGAAGAATCTTGAAGGAAAGTCTGGAAGAACTCCTAATATTTACTGGTATAGCCTAGGCACATAATGCAAACAGCCACGGGCACCAGCTGGTGATATCAGAGAAATACTAAGAAATTCAGCAAAAGCAGTAGTATGTTTTTATTTTCAGCCCCATGCCTCAGAGAAAAGATGTGTAAGTGAAGACATAGAAGGCAGCATGTGTGCTGTCAGTAACTGCTGAGAACTGGAACATACAGGAACTGGTGAAGAGCTTGAGGATTAGCCATGGAAAGGCCAACCAAATTCATTTAAAGAGAGATGTAAGGAGGTAATGCTGTATCTAGCACCACCTGCTGAATGCTAAGGCAACATTCTGTCCACTAAAGGAAGCGGTATCAGTTTGGCTCACCAGTGTCCACCTGAGCTTGGTCAGTAGGTTTGTTATGTAGCTCTGGGAGGTTTTCTCCAGTTCCCGAAGCTCTAACGTATCTCAAAACATCTGATCCCAGCCTGAAAGGTACTGCAGGGCTTGCACAAAACCTCTTCCCAAAGCTTTGCTCTCAGGTGCTGCTGGTTAGGAGATGAATGCAGTATGGTTAGTGCTGTGGCAGTAGCATAGACAGTGCTGGGTGCTTATATGTAAGTGCAAAGTAGGACTAAAGGGATTTGTAGTTTGTTCTCAGGTGTAGCTCCCTGGCTTTTCTTCATCAGTAAATGGAGTCTCAGTCTTTAGCTAGGGACTGTTTAGAGCAAGGCCATGCTGGACTGAGARTGAACCAGTCTTATTTAATCACACTGATTGCTCTACTGTGGGAACCATTGCAGATGGGATAAGGGGAAGGGGCTGCCTTGGGGCAGCATGGTGGTACCTGCTGAGGGTTTAGAGATGCTTGGCCTGGCCTAGGGGATGGCCCAGAAGACACAGTGGTCATGGCCTGGAGCTTGTTTGCACGSACTGTGTATGTATGTATGTGTGTGCATGTTTGCTGAGATCTGACATCCAACGGTTTTCTCCTGTCATATCTTGAGGTTGATCTGTCCTGAGTGTGTTTGTGTTAACAGGCTTTTGCTCAGTGTTCTGTCTCCATCATTCTCTGATTTCCAGTGAAATCTCCATGACTGTGCCAATAAATAAAGGGCTTTGCCCAAGGGAAGAACTAAACAGGTGAGACCAGCAAAATACCTTCTTCAGGCTCATACCATTCCRTGCAGGTGCACTGGGGCTGCTTAGCTGGATGCTGTGAGTCAGTGTTTTAAGTGTCCTGTCACATTAGGAGCCATTCAGACAGCTGGCAGGCATGTAGTCACTTGAAATTGTTTTTCTTTTCTGAAGGTTGACTTGAAAACAGAGCTTGATTCGTCACTGTCAGGTATGTGTGTGATTCCTAGGGAGATGCCAGGAAGGATGGCATGATGTTTCCGGGACTCTAGGCCCCATTCTTTGTCCTGCAGAGCCTTTTTGGTCTTGGGGTATGCTCCAGCTRACTGTTGGGCCAGGAGGACAAGTGGGAAGCTAGCTGCGACCATTACTGGTCCCACTGTGTTGTATTGAGTGAATGGAGGAGGCTAATGGAACAGCAGTTCATGGCAGCCGTTCTCAGGCTGCAGCAACAGTACCAGCTTGAGGGGCCTGGGCCACCCTCTGCATGGGGCGGATGTCCTGCCTGCAAAGCTCTTGCTGCTGTTTGGCCCTTCTTTGCAACACAGGAGRAGGGCAAGTATTGAAGGATGGTGTCTGCTTGAATACACGTTGCCCATGGTCTCCTTAGTCTTGTCTGTTGTGATGTATTCCAGTACTCATGCCTCTGTTGGAGGACATTCAGCATATTGAAGATCTGTGCTGAAAGTAGCTTTTTTGGAACTCAGACAACCTGTAAACCTGCTCTCTACAGGCAAAATGGGCCTTTTCCCCATCTCACGATCCCTTCTAACAATTCCTGAGCCAAAATCTGCAAAGGAGGTGAGCCCTCAGCAGCACTTAGGTGATTGCTCCCAAGCTGAGCTGTAAGGAGAGCAGCAGTACAAAGAAGCCCTCCAGCTTGAGCACACRTACCAGCAGCGGCACAGAGTCAGGGAAGTAGCTTTCATTCGAGTTGTGTCAGAGCTGTTTGTTCCTGGCATTTTGCTCTGAAGCCCTTGGTAGCGGTTGCTGGCAGGGAAATAATATCTGTCTATATATATACAAGGGAATAGCCAGGAAGTATTTGACCAAATAAATAAGCTGATTGGCAATAGAAGAGTCCAAGATTAGATGGCGTCCACRGAAGATTAGATGGCATCCACGGTAGGAACTTGAATGTGAAATTGCAGAACTGCGGCCAGGGCATGCAATGTGCTGTTGCAAAGGGCCGCTGTGCCAAGGGCTGGGAGGTTGCCAACCTGCCTTCAACTGCAGAGAGGGCTATAGAGAGGTCCTGGGAACTATGGACCGGTGAATCTGACTTGCATCCATAGTGGGTCCTGTGGTAAGAAATAAGGTCACTGTGTGCATAGAGCAGCGCAGCCTGGGGGGACAGAGTCAGCAGAGCTGCTGGAAGGGGAGATCCTGCCTCACAGACCTGCTAGAGCTACATGAGGGGAACAGTAAGCCCACAGATACAACTGTTTTCAGACAGATGTGGATGAGGTTTTCCATGAAAAGTTATCAAAAATTTACTACCAAAGCTGGAGAGAGTGCCTGGTGCTTCAGGACACGTACCACGTCTATGGCTGTGACCGTCTTCCTCTTGGTGCGCTCCGTGTAGGTGATGGCATCACGAATCTCTGGGAAGATMTTCAGCAAATTACGTTCTTCAGGAATGGAAATGGTCTTTTTATGAATCTGTTAAAGCYTCACTCTTTGCTTCCTCTCTTGTAATAGTAATTTCTCAGGATAAGCTGCAGGTTGCCTAGGGATCAGTGTTGAGACTAGTGTCCGGACTGCCAAAAGTGCTCAGCTAGCATGCCCCCATAAACATCTGCTGCTGTTGGGGATAAAACACTGGACCCTGGTTCTGACCCAGAGCAGGGTATTTCTTTTTGTTCTAGTCTAAGAGGCTGGTGGCTGAGCTGCTGTGAAATCCCATTCCTGAAGTGTAATACCTTTAGTGTAAGTGAAACCTGTATTTTCTTGTTCAACATGTTCTTACTTGGAATTTCTTCCTCATGCTGCTCACTGGACTGACAGAGGGCTTGGCTCTGTTGGTTCARCACAGGGGATATGATATGTTTTCATGAATCACTTCTTGCACCACTGTCTTAAAAGGTTGGCTTATACCCTTTACAAAGCCTTCTTTCTCCATGCTTCTGTGGGCATAGTTGCACAAAACCGCCTGGGAGAGGACAGGTGTGTGTGTGTATGAGCACACATAGTAGCTTCTGGATTTTCTCGTAGCCTTTGAAATTCGCTCTTGTAGTTATATTTTGTAACATTGGCATAGATTACAGGCATCTCAGTATAATTTTGGGAATAGTTTGCTTACCGCTCGCAGGGGCTTTGTGATTATGCAGTGGTTGCGTATGGGGAAGATTGGCAGGAGAGGTGAAACTGCAGGTCAATAAACATAGTTTATGGATAAAGAGGATGGCAAACTTTTGTGCAGATTAAGGATATGCCCTTCTCTACGGAGGATCCAAGCCTTCAGTTTTCTCTTCTGACTAGAAAACCCAATTATTTTGTTTTAGCTWTGTGAATGGTTTGTATGTACTTCCCAAGCAACCTGGTGTGAAAGAAGCAGACATGGAGAAGGAATCGGGCCTGCAAGTGCATGAGACTTACTCCAGTGGGGAGTGGGGCTACGTTAGAGCCATTGCCTGTGTCTAGTGCAGAGTTTCAGTTCTGTATTTGCATTTCTGCATGTTGTTTGTTGAAAAGATAGCAGGCATTTTACAGTTTCGATGAGGTGAATGTTGAAATGGGGTGTGTTACAGAATCACGGATCTTGGCAGTCCTCTGTAAATTGACATTTTGTTGTAGACATTCAAAGCTGATTGTTTTGGCAGGTGTCAACCTTCCTTTAGGGAAATGCCTCCAGGAGAATTGCTGGCCTTCTTATTTATTTATTTTTTTTTCATATCTGACCTACCCAATAGTTAAGCATGTTCTGCATTCTTGTTGCCATTCACTTTCTTTTAAGATATTTCTAATACGGAATGAGATGACAGTTCAGCAAATGACATCTGGCCATCATCTCTGCAGGTCTCCAAGGCATGAASTTGAAAGGTCTACCAAAAATCTGATTAAAGGTTTAGTTTGCTGTCACAGGGTTGATGGATATTCTTTGAGCCTCCATCGAGATCACCTTGCATGGCATTCAGTGTTTGTGGAAAGTCTTGAAGAGTTGGCTGGATGCTCCGTGCAGAGATGCAGTATTCTCCAAAATGGGGCATTTACTATCTGCAGGCAGCTTTTTTGACTATTTTACTTATAAAARCTTCATCCAGGATTTTCTGTTTCATGGCCTGTTTGCAAAGTATTTAAACAAGGAGTCAGCTGTATCATACTTGAAGTAAGCTCTCCTCCCTTGAACTGGCAAAAGTAGTCTGTGCTTCTCTGACAGTATTATTTACGATAAACATCTAAGACATTTCATCCTATGTCAAATTGTCATACTCTGGTGCAATGTTCTATGGATTTAGCTTGCAAGATTAGAAGTGATGGCTGAGATTTCACTACACTAAGTTTATCCAATATATGGGTTTCTTGCATATGAGCTATGTTGAAATACTACATGATCCGTAGACATTATATTTATAAAAAAACAATAACTTAAATGGCATTTACTTCAGATAAAATAGGTAAAAGGCCATTATTTTTCTTTATTGGCTGTTTTTCTGTATTGTAAAATACTTCAGGAAGTAAGAGCATAATTAGAATTAGAATATATCCCYTCTATTTTATTGTTACAGAATATCAAACTAGTAAGAAAAACAGAAAAGCCATAGACGATGGACTAGCAGAATTCCCCTGGCTGATGCGTGTCAGCACTTAATGACTGTGACACAAGCACCAGGGTGATTTGCATGTGCTCTGTATTGCCTGTAAACTGTCTGTTTTGTTTTGTCAGGGAAATGCGAAAAAGCAGTAAGAAGACTTTCCTTGAAGCAGGGCTTAGAGACTGCTGTCAATTCTATGTGACTGCTGACAGTCCTGTGTTCTCAGTAGTTATACTTCTACTGAGCATTTCTGCTCTCAGCTGTAAACATAAGCACCACAAACCCCATCTCATCCTCTTCATTTGCTTGTTTATGTTGGCTGTTTAACCAACAGCAGTGTACGTTGTTAAGTGCTGATTCCTTTAGTGACATCTGAGCATCCTACAGTCTAGAAAAAGGGGCTTGGAGCAAATTTTGGGGCATAGCCTGCCAAATGAGTGGGAAGATTGGAGGGAATTCTAGAAGGTCATTAAATACAGCAGTGATTTTTGGACAGTGTCCACCTCTAGTTGGGTTCTGTGCTGTAGGCATGGCTCAGAGAACAGTGCTGTGAACAGTGGTTGAACAGCAAAAAACCAAAAAYAAACTGGGTACTGGGGCTGGACGTGGCACATCATACTGCACAGAGCACAGGGTAGGACGATGTGGTTCTGTACCCAGCTCTGACTATGCACAAGTAAGTTCCTGCCTCTGCAGTTTGGCTTTTCAGCCATTGAGTGAAAAACAGGGATGCTGGCCTCCTTAAAGTGCTTTGAGATTCACCAAAGGAGGAATTGGGAGACCAGACTTCCACCATCATCTTCAATAGCTTTACGAATTCTTGTCCATGATGTTTTCCTCTTCCCTGGGCCTGGCCCCTGCTTTGGTGCACTGTTCAGAAGGCTTTCAAGTTTGACAGCAAGCAGCCTGCTTTGCTCGTACGTGGGCACAACGCCCAGGGCACTGTTTGCTGGTCTGGTTTGGGTTTCTTTGCAGCAATGAGAACTTGTTCATTCCAGGTACATGGTCTGGCTCAAACAGAGACAGACCTGAGCGCTTCGTTAGGTCCTACTTGTGTGTATGGGAGTAATGGAGAGGGAAGTCATAAGCTGATTTGAGTTGCTGCAGAAGAGCAGGGCTCCGAGTTAACTGTACTGGTTTAGAAGGTGATGTTCCTAAAGTGATTCTTCTTTTGCTCTGGCTTCCCGTTGCTTGGTTTACATCAGCAGTTTTCTCTCAAAGTACTCCCAAATATTTCTAAATGTACTGGTAATCCCTTTTTTTGCGAGCCCCTCTGAGGCTAAGCTCTGTTGTTATGCAACTTTCTCTTCTTACTTGATCTGTGTCATGATGAAATAGGGTTTGAGCAGGGCAGCCGGGAATGCAGAGGGTGATGTTTCTGGCAAAATCTTTTCACTCTTCCCAGAGCTCCTTTGGTTATTTGCTGCCCTGTGTTGTGGAGATGGGAGATTAGGAACTTAGGTGGCGGTAAGCAAAGGCTATTGCAAAATGTTCTCATGAAGGTTTTTCACCTATTTTAGCCCTGTTAGCTTTCTCCTGGAGTTATCTGTGCAGAACTCTTGCTGCAAAATGCGTCCACTCTGGGCAGCCTGTGTATGAGSGCTTCCATATTGAACAATCCGTGTGCCAGCAAATACATACACTTTTTTTCAATAAAGTGGCATCTTTTGCTGAGTATTTTTTTACAGCTGGTCCCTCCAGACTTCACATTTCAGCCTAAATCTGTTCCTTCAAGGACAGATTTTAAAGGTGCTTTCTACTCAAATGCCCTTTTGGTGTCAGATTCAGATGGCATAAGCAAGACCAGGTGTGGAGGGAGAAGGTTTTTTTTTCTTTTTTCTTTTTTCTTTTTTTTTTCTTTTTTTCCCAGCAGCTGTAGTTACCAAACCTGCAAGCTGTCTCCACCCAAATCCGTCTTCAGGCTGCCTCATCTGAGAATAACAGAGGCCAAACGGTGCTGGAGAGCTGTGAGCTGTGTTAGCTGAGCACGCAGCCGGCGGGTGTTTGTGCAGGTGCCTAAGAGGCCTCAGGCTTTTATTACCCACATGGCAGGCGCGTGAACCCGCTCTGCAGATAGAAGGAGCTTGGCCCAGCTGAGCTCTGCCTGGCATTTCGGTCGCTCCTGCTCTGGACGCCGGCCGGAGCAGAAAGCCCCTGGGCTGGCCCGCCACCCGCGGCGACCTTGCACAGGTGCAGGGAGCACTCTGGCACCCAGCGCGGAGGGTGCTCGGCCCGCTGCAGGCGGAGGGCTCCTGCCGGCTCCGCGTATCCGTGCTCTGGGGACAAGCTGCTGGAGGAGCAGGGGCTGCTGACTCCATCCTGCACCTCTCGGGCRCTGGCGTGGGCCCAGGCTTGGAAGGGGCTGAGGGCCCTGACTGCGTTTTATTTTGGATGGCACCTGCAACACTTAGGAGTCTGATTTTCCCCACGGTCCTGGTGGCTGCTCTACAGCTGCCCCTGAGGCTTTTCACAGCTCTCCACTGTGCAAGTTCTCCCCGTTATGTTGCTTACCTTAATCATCATCTGGGAAGGGACCCTTTAGCTCTTCCCCTGCGTGTTTCAGACTGGGAGCCTCTGTTTTCTTATGGGCTCTTTCTGCTGGCTCAAATGCAGAGTCTTTTCCCTGCATTAAACACTGCTGCTTCCTGGGCTGCCRTGGCTTCTCTGCTCATAAACCCGATGGCTTTCGGGTTGTTTGCTGTACTCCAAAAGCTCACCCATCTCGTCCCCAAGGAGACCGGCMGCTGCAGCTGCTGGGAGCGTCCCTGGGGCGTTTGCTTTGAGTTCAGCGCTGGGGGGGACTTTGGAGCCAGGCTCAGCCACCTTTCTATTGCTCTCTCCTCTTGCAGCCGGCTGTAAGGAGAGAAAAGAGGAGCTCTAGCAGTCTCCCTGCTGCACTCTGCTTGGTCCCAACASCCAGTTACCCTATGTGACTGACAGCTGTCAATCAAGGAAAGCTGGGAGACAGCCCTGCCGGGGAATGCTGGTACAGAGAAGCTTGTTAAATTTGGGTCAGTGCTTTTATCTGAGAGCAGTATGGTCGCAGGAGCTTAGAGGAGGAGGCTGAGCGATCTTCATTCAGTCCCTATCTTCCTCAGTGGGAGCGATCATAGGGGTCAGATAGTCTTTGGCTTTGTGCTGTAGGTTGTTCGCTTTGGTTTGTGTGATTTCTTTTTTCCCATTTAATATGCACTGATTTCCTGAGAATCTGAAGCTTCTCTTAGTACTATTACAACCCTTGTAAACAACAACTATCACTGACAATTACCCCGTAAACTGTAATTACCACTCATGCAACCTGTGTCTCCCGCACCTCTGCACAAGTGCTGAGAGTATTGCACAAGGAGGCTGTGTTCATCTGTTATTCAAACAGGTTATAATCTTTTTTTTTTCTCCTTCATTTTGGGGTCAGCTTGACCTGTTCAGTTTGGGTGCTCTGTGAAATGTTYATCTCCTTGGCCACTGAGCTGTAGTATTTTAAGAAGTTATTGCCTCTACCTACTTTTTATCGCGCAGTTGAGAAGTAGCAATTAAAACGGACTGAACTGGCTTGAATGGGCAACACCAAATAAAACCAGGGCTGGCCTGGTTACCAAGAGCAGAACAGTGCTCGGGGAGGAAGTCCTGTAGCCRGTTACAATGTTTGACAAAGCATGGTAACTTTTTAACCTGCTCTGGTGCAAATACCCAAGAGCACATCTGGCCACAGTTTTGCTCTTTCCCACCTTGCTTCTCCTCATCCTTCTTCCTCCTACCTCTTCCATCRCCAGGCTTTTCAGTGCTGCTTCACAAGGTCAACATGCAAGTTAATGCAGCTCTCAAGAAATGCGTGCCTGCTGCTACAACCCATTTTCCCTGCTGCACAGTGTACGKGTGACATTTAAATGTTTTGCTAGCCTATTTGGTCGCTCTTGCAGGGAGGTTTGACTTTGATTTAGCCTTTGCTGTGCATGCATCAAGTGAAACATGGCTTCAGCTCTACATCTCTAAGGTCAAAGGTCTCTGCTGAGCAGGCAGTGTATCTATGAACCTTGTCTAGTTTTTTTTTTTTTTTTCCACGGGTGTGGTAAATGTTCAGCTTTCCCGTCTGAAGTTTTCTTCCTCCCCTGCTCTTGTCGACTTCTCCCCATAGTTGTATCTTGCTAAGACACTGGTAGAGTCAGAGGAGGTCTGTGCTCTGAGTTTTGTGCGTGTCATGGCAGCTCTTTAGAACTGGGGAGGCCGTTATTTTGACTACTGGCAGTAGTAGTCATAAGTATTCTGCAGAGCCTGTTCCTCCGTTATTAAATTACGTGGGCTTTTGGTCTGTACAGAGCGTGGCACTCCCATCCTATACACCCTGGTGGTGGTGGTTCCTGAGGCTCTTTGGCTATCTGGTCCTAGTAGTGAATGGCTGAAGGCTGCAAAGAGAGTATCAACTTTGCATGATACTTGAATTTCTCAGCAAAGTATTGGATCTCAGAAGAAAATCTGCCTGTTCTCTCTCTGGCTTGAGTCCCTAGTGTTCGTTTGCGTGGAGGACTTGCATTTACATAGTTGGTGGGTGGTCATCTGAGATCATATGGTCACAAAACGCATTTCTCCAGCTGAGCATGCGTGCAAYGTAGAACATGTAAAACATGAGCTTCTCAAGTGCTAAAAAACTCAAATATATCTCCCTCATTGCTAGGAAATACTGTAAAATTTGGATTACCAATTGTTACGTGCCAGATTCAGTTCGAGGAAGATGAGAAAAATGTCAGGCCCAAACTGTGTTTCACCGCATATTTCATCAACAGTGTATCTGGGATGCTGGAGGAGCTGAAAATTGGTTTTTACCCTGAAAAGAAGGCTTGCTGCTAGAACAAAGATGACACACTAGCGGTCACAGCAATACGGCTGCCTATTTTCATCCGCAGTTCCTAAAAAAAATATACTTGAGTGTGTTTGGATTCCATGGGGCACATTGTAGGTATTAAAGTGAGTACTTTGGTAATGTTTTCATGTTCTTTCTCTTCCTCCTCACCCCAAATTGAATGCGGACAAGTCGCTTAGTGCCTGTGAGACATTCAGCTCCGGCAGCTCTCGCTTTTTCTCCGCTGTGCACTGAAGGATAGATGCCTCTCACAAAACTTTGCTTGCAGGGATTTGCAGGCTCATTTTTGAAGGACAGAGTTCTTTTCTTTGAACAGTGCTTGTGGGCATTCCTCCGAGTACCCTGTCTAAAATACTTTTTTTTTTTTTTTTTTAGTGTGCCAGAGAAGAGGGCAGAGTAATCTGAGTGCTATTGTAATCTGAGTTTAGCTGTGGGCGCTGCAAACTATTTTCAGACATAGAGAGACTTAAAACAATCGCTTGCTCTTGAGAGTGCTCAGAGGTGCTTGCAGCAAAGCTAGGCATCTTTTCTTTGAAAATATGGACATGAATCATTTTCCATTAAGGAAAAGATGTTAAAATCTGAATTCTTTGCTTTGAAGCCTGAGGTGTCATTTGTTGATGCTAGGGGAGTGCTTTTGGAGTCATGCAAATAAAGCTGTGAAAGGATTTTTAAAACTCTCTGAAAACCCTTGCAAGAGTTTTATCTTCCCTTTGGCTTTGCTTCCTGTTCTTCATTTTTCTGGCAGTGCCCTGTGCTCTCTGGCTTTATGGATGAGCCTGGGTGCATACCTTGCCTTGCATTTCCCTCCTGTTGCTAAGAGAGGATGAGGAGGATCTGGTGCATCGAGACCTGCTTCTTGCACCCTGCTCCTGGGAGAGCAGGGAGCAGAGTGGTGACTCTTGTCCGCATTGCTCAACCCCGGGCAGGTTTGTGCCCCTTGCAGGTACCGTGTGCGTGATCGCAACATGGCGAGACCCAGCAGAGCAAAGCAGCTCTCCCCAAAGCTGCCTGATGTTTCCTGAGCTGCTGCTGGGCGCCTGGCCGGGCCGCCTGGCCGCCGCGCGAGCGTGGGGTGAGCTCTCCCCATTGGCTCTCTCGCCATCCCACCATCGGCTCATTTTGCTGCAAGAGCCACAGCCCCAGCRTGAAGCAAATCAGCTCCCTCGGAGAGCTGTTTGCTGAGCAGGGCAGGGGCAGGCTCTGTTGCAATGTGGTACGGAGGCACTGATTAGAAATGCAGCCAATTAACGTTCAAGGCAGGGAGCCAAGCCGTCCTGGATAACTGCATTGCCAGCGGCTGGTGTCGGAGGATTCCCGACTCTAACGCACAAAGCRGAGCCTTCCTCTCCTTCCTCGGGAGGCATTACACTGCTGAGTTGATGGGCAAGCCTGATTTCACACTAACTGGATTAGCCTGGTGCCGGAGCAAACATGCTTTCAGTCGTGTCCTTGGTGAAGTCTGTGGCCAGGCAAAACAGCGCTTTACCTGCTGTGGCCYTCTGCAAACCCCACATGGCACAGCGCGGCGGAGGGCTGTCTGCGCGGCCGCCCGCCTCGCCTGGCGAGTCCGCCCTGCGGGACAGCCTGGGCGAGAGCCTGTCCTCCCAAAGCCTCCCTGCTTTAGCAAAGGCTGTAATCAGGTGCCCCTCTGAAGCAGGGGGGGAATCCCTCTTCCCGGCCCTGCTCAGCACGCACTGGGGGCCGGTGCCGGCTGCGGGTTGCCCAAGGCCTGCAGGTGAGGGCTTGGTGGGCCCTGCGGCACAGAGCGGTGCACGTGCTCCAGCTTACGTTTGGCAGCGTTAGAATTGTATTGTACAGTTGTATTGTACAATTGTATGACGAGGTACTTCTGAACCCAAGTTGGTTTGCACACACTAGCACAGAGATTTTCTTGGTTTAAATTCACTAGTTGGGAGGCCTGCGGTAAGGAACCCCCTTTAATGGTTTTGCATGTCATTTGGCTCAAAGTGGTGCTCTTAGTAGTGAGGGGAAAAGAGAAGAAGCTGGTGAGAGGCCAGGGCTGAACCTCCTGCCCTAAGTGCTAGTTCTCATTTTACCTGTTTCTTTCTCTTTGCATTTTTTTTCCCTCTCTTTGCACTTACAAGGGGCCAAACCTGCGTAAAGGGTGAAGCAGGGAATCACCTTTCAGGAGCCCTTGGTCAGAAGATACCAGCGCACATCAGCACAGATATCAGGGGACTGGCTACCTGACTGCCAGAAAGTGCCATGGAAACCAAAGTGTGAATAGGTATCAAAAAGGATGAGCCGAGTTTGTGAAGGGCAGATCCATCAGTGGGTTTTGAATGGGATGATGGAAGCGTAAGCCCCAGTCCTGCAGCCCCTGTCGCACAGGGCAGGGAGTGGACGGCGTGTATCGGTGGGCCTCCCGCAGCTCTTACCCTGTTTCCCGGAGGAGCGCGTTGGTCCTGTCATTGGGACACATAATGGCTGTTCCTGGGGAACTGCGTGAGAAATGAGGGTGTTCATCCGTGCATTTCTGTTTCAGAAGAGCTCTCCTTCTGTCTGTGCTCTGGCTGAAAGGGGGAGCAGTGGTTAGTTTTAGATGAAATTCAGTCAATATTTTTGTATGCTCTGGCCTATGAGATCTTTAAGATACGAGATTTCTGTTCCCAAGTTAAGGCAGAGTCTTGCTGCAGTCCTAAGGTGGGAGACTGCGTAGATGTACTACTGGCTTCTCCCCAGAAGTCRTGTAGTTTTTCATTTGGCTGCACATGCTCATGCAGACGCTTTTCTAGGAGGGCTATCAGCCGAGGATGATAGTCYCCGATTCTTTAATTGATCACTAATGTTTGTATGCTGGCTGCCTTGAGGAGAGAGTAGGGAATGTATATGCCGGGCACTGGAGACTGCTGCTCTGCCTAGTTGAAATCATAAATTCTCTTTGTTAATCATCTAATTCCTTGCAAGTCCCACTACATCTGTTTTTCTGCAATGGCTGAAGCATTGTATCACATTAAATCTGGCTGACTTTTACTTCAGTAGCACATTATTTCCCTGGGGATGTGCTGTTTCTCTTCCATCTCTGGGTGCAGCTCTTGGCTCTTCTCACCATCAGTGTGTGTCTAATGCCAGTGTCAAGGTCCCACTGAATTAGCACCTCACTTCCTGAAGCCCAGAGCTGGTTAGTGRAGGGCCACAGAGAGCGTGGCGCAAAGCAGGCATGACACTTACAAATGTACATGGGTATATTTATATATGACCTTGGAAAATAAGACAGCCCTTGGCATCCCATTCCAGTCCATCAGGCGGTAGGTATTTAAGGACTGGGTGTTGCTGCACAACAACATTGGCCAATATTTCATGCAAACTTATCTGCAGGCATAAGTGTATGTGAGCAAGGGTACCGTACCATAAATCCAAGTTTGCTCTTGAGTGTGTGCACCTTTAGTTCTGGTTCTCTTAGCCCCTTCTTGCTTCTCTTTTTGCTCCCTAAAAATACTACGTGCTTCCACTGCATGAAGTYGATTGTTTTCTGATGTAGTATGGAGATGGGGACTTTGGACTAAAATTTCCTGCTATTGGGGGAAGCTTAATCCAAGGTGGAGCTCTGCGTTCTGGTTATTCTTTGCTCATAAGAGCAGGTGAGGACACAAATGTTGTCCAACAACATTTGTCCATCTGAATATGCAGAGTCACTGTTACCTTGTAATGTTCTTATACTAACAGATATTACCTTGCTTTTTCAGGGAAGGGAATGAGCCTGGGGATTCTGCAAAAATCACATACAATGAGTTGCTGCACCAAGTCTGTCAGTTTGCCAATGTTCTCCGCAGCCAAGGTATGCAACTGGAGTTGTAGAAGTATTGTRGAGTTGGGATGAATTAGATCAGAGTTTTGGGACCACTTTTTGAACAGCAGCTAGTTTTTTGAATAATTCTGAGCAAAATGCTTCACTTCTGTTACACTTCCATAGTTGTAAAGCGGGGTAGATGCAGATTTCCTCTGTAAAGCACTTCTGCAGTTTCATATGTAGCTCCATCTGTGAAAGCTAGTCAATGCTGGCTGTGTATGCTGCACAGGAACCTGTGCTCAGGACTTCCTGCCCTAGGGTTTTCCAGGTTGCAGTGGTTACATTTCTGCTTCCCTCAGGGGCCCTGTCTGATCAGAACRTACAGTTTTATTGAAGTTTTCCGACAAGTTATCTTTTTCAAGCTGTAGAGATTGAAAGGCAGAGTGTCTGGACAACCTGGAACTCTCTGTCTGTTCATTTTTTTTGCGCTTCGATTATTGGCATGATACTCCTCACATTGCCAGGTGCCAGAGTGCTCCCAGTCTGTCTGCCTTGGTCAAGTGGGCATTGCTGGGAAACAGCAGTGGAAGTTCATGCCCTATGGACATGTGCTGTTGCCTGGATTGCTGAGATGTTATGCCTGAGGCTTGTTCAGCTCTAACTCCAGCTGAATCTTTATTGTGTACATGTAATTGTTGAAATAAAATCATTAGCATCTCCTTGTGTTTTTCATTATTGTTATAGAGCCTTGGGTACTAGCCACCTGAGGGGCAGATAACACTTGCATTCACATTTGTTTTGACAGGTTATTAGCATGGAAAAATGACATTTTCATTTTCCCTCAAAAGGTGTGAGGAAAGGAGACCGCATTTCCATCTACATGCCAATGATCCTGGAGCTGGTTGTAGCCATGCTTGCCTGTGCCAGAATCGGGGCTCTTCATTCCATTGTGGTAGGAACAAGCATTGCACATTGCTCTCAATGCTGAGCTATTGTCRGGGATAGCAGCTGTGTTATCGCAAGAGCCAGGGGGAGGAACTGGGAGAGCTGGAAAGGTGGGTGCTGACTATGAGATGGTTGGAAACTAAATTAAGGTGCTGCTTCCTAGCCTTCTTCTGTCTTCTTTCATTCTGTGGAATGATATTTCAGGGGTTTTGCTCTCTCTCACTGATAGCTCCCTATGGAGTCTCCATCTCCTTTAGCTCTCTCTATCCATGCCTAGTGCTATCAGTTGACTTGGATGAACTACATAGCTGCTGTTGTTTTCTATTCTGTTGCTTCCTCACTTGGTTATGCGATGTCCCTCAGTTTGCAGGTTTCTCGGCAGAGTCTCTCTGTGAGCGGATTCTTGACTGTGGCTGTTCACTGCTTGTTACAGCAGGTAAAACATGCTTCCAGGCACCCAACCCTGGGCTGTTACTCTTGGCTGTCTGAAAGATCTTTATTTTAAAAGCTGAATGAACTTGGATCTGGAGGAGGAAGGGGAAGTGTTTCAGCTGAGCTTCTGTAAAGCAGATAAACTGCTTGTAGCTGTGCTTGAGTACTATTTTCCACTTTGAATGTGCACTCAAGTATTTAAGCAACCCTCCCACTTTGTTCTGTAAAGCATGTTGTCACCAGCTGCTAATAACATGTTTCTCAAAGTGTCTCATCCATGTTTGTCTTCAAAATAAGCCAGATGTTTCCAAGATGCATCGTTTACTGGGCAGTCTGAATATGAGAATTCCCTCCCTCACCAATTTCAAGGAAATATTTGTATTGTAACTCTCGGCCTTGTAAAGCAAAGGATTGAGAAAGTGGTAATATTTGTGTGCAAGTCTAYTGCCTTTTCCCCAACTGTTTTCTGTGGTAGTGATGTAACTATTAATAGGGCCATGCTATGCAAAGGACTCATTAGACTTTGCAGTCTGTGTTCTGGCCATATCAGATTATTCCCCACAGAATATTCCCAAGAGACTCCTCGGGTCAAATTTGACCTCTTCCAAGGGAAGGAATTTCACCATTTCTCTTGGCATTTGCTTCTCTAGGCCAAAAGGGCTTATTAGGAAACCTTTCCCAGTGGCTGCCTGCCTACTTTCCCTCACTCTGGTCCATGAGTTCTCCTCGTGAAGCTGTGTTCTGTTTTTTCCAGTTGTCTCAGGCTGTCTCGCCTGAGGAGCCCTTCTAATATTTTCCTTGGGGTTTTACAGATGCCTTTTATCGAGGAGACAAGCTGATTAGCTTGAAGCAGATTGCAGATGAAGCTCTCCAGAAATGTAAAGACAAGTAAGTTCTGATCCTTCTGTAAGAAGATCATTTYTGCTGGAACTGACTCCTGCAAAAATGGAAATGGAAATTGTTTTAGGGTGACAGGCTCTGCAGCAGGTCAGACATGAGCTGCTGTGCACTCGTAAGCCTTTCCAAAGTAATATACACATGGATTCCCTCATCTGAAAAATATTTTCTTTAAACTTTTTTCTTGTCCCTTCTGACCTGAAGGCACACATGCTGGATGACAAGATTTGCTGGAGCCACCACACTTGTAGCAGCCTCTCTGCAATGACCCATGGCAGTTCTCCCAGCGCCTGCAGCAGCAGCTTTGCAGTGGGAGGGAATAACACACCTCTGTGCAAGCTGCRGCACCAGTGCCGTGGTACATGTTAAGATGGAGCTTAAAATCTTTCCCACGAGTTGCTTGTTAGTGAGAAACAGATATATAAACCAGAAATGCTTCMAGTTTGGGAAACAGCTTTGTGTCAGGAACAGGCACTTCAGTTGAAATGCACCAGCATGTGCACGAGGAGATCGGTGCCTAGTTCGGTACAGGTATATGAATAAGAATATTCATAAGAATAAGAAGATTCTTTTAAGAATCTTCACTGAGATACTGGTAAACCATAAGGAGACGAGATTTTATCATCGTGTCTTACAGAAAGGGATGATGACATTAAAGTGACTTCACTAGGCTTACACACAAAGCCATGGGTACCCATAGGACCACATCTGGATCCTTATGCTTCCATTCCTGAATTGTGTCCTCCAGTTGCTCTAGCTTCTGTATGGATAAAGAGAAACAGATCATAACAGTGGGTAATCTTCAGGGGAAAACCAGACAGATACTTGTCAGGATTTTTTTGTAACCTTTTGAGCAGCAGGCAAAGTATTTTTTTGGTTTGGTAAGGTAGAATAAAAGCAGAAGATTCAAAGACAGGCATTGCTGACGTTCAGAAATGTAACCTAGACTTTTGCATTCAAATTTCCAAGTAACAGYGGAGGCTTTAAGATGTTCCCCAGAGTCAGAAGCCTCATTAATGAACGTTCATTATATTACAGATCAGATAGTGAGTAAACGCTCACTTGGGGTTCTTATCAGCATTAGTACAGAGAAGACCTTGGGAGGGACATTTTTAGCTTTGTGTTTCAGATTTGCATCCAGTTTTTGACAGACATCYGCTGTTATCTAATTTTCTGCTCAAACATGAGCCTTGCAAATGATGAGAGAAAAATGTGTAGCTTATGTGAGACTGACTTTTTTTTATATAAGTTAGGTCACCCATGCAAATTTAGGGCAAATACTCTGCACATTAGAAATTCAGACTCTTTCAAAGCATTTTAAACTCAAGCTTCTGGGTTTGTAGAAGTAGTTATGTGTCAGGACGTAGGCTATCCTGGAGCTGGGAATTAAAGCTGATGGAAACAATGTGTTGGTACCCTGACTGGGTTGAAAGGAGATGTGATCATTTTGCTTATGTCGTATGTGTGCTCTATTAATCCCTAATTAACGGGAYGGAAAGCCATTGTTTTCCACATGTAGTTTGGCTTTGGAAGCCTTTCCTCTTTCTGAAGGTGGGTGGCTTGTCACTCCTCGAGATGGGAGCAGCCACCTGACATCTCATGGGTGCTGTGGGAGGTCTCCTTCCCACTCACAGACAGGCAGGCTTGGGATTTGTAAGGCATCTCCCAAAGAGAGGATTGTGAGAGACTCCTGTGGGGCACTTTCCTTCCTCCTTAGGGATTTTACCTCGTAAATCCCCRGTAGGCTGTGGACAGACCTCTCCTCTTTTCCAAGCTCTGTTCCTGTGCTGCACTGTTGCTAGGGCTCGTGTCCCTTGGCAATCCCGTTGTTGGCCTCAAGTCTGCATKGCCAAATCTGCAGGAGTGTGGAGTCTGAAGGGCCCCACGCAGAGATGTGGGGCTGATGTGAGCAGGGAGCCCGTACCGCTCGTGAGCGCAGCCTAAGCTGAAGATCTGCTTAGCAAGTTTATGTCACYTGTGAGACAAAGTACTGCTGGAGTGAGGGATGCTGGTCTTATAAGGCACTTTTTGTTGTATGCAAAGCCTGAGCAGTGTTTGAAAAGGGAATAGGACTATTGGGGAACTCCAGTAAGTGTCTGTTGGTGGAYGCACTGGAAAAATACACAGAGATGCCTCCTCTTGTGAGTGGCTGCATCTGGTGGCAGGAGTGCATGCGACATCCACAGCATCGTCTTGGTGCTAGGGATCTGCACCGTGGCAGGAACACTGATAGGAGCTGATGAGCCTGATGTCCCCACCCCCTGTCTGGGGGCTTTGGTGAGCCCCAATAGCTCTTTCCCCTACTGACAAGAGAAGTTACTAGAGTAAAGCTGGCAGAAGCTGGGGGATTGAGCAAGGTATGGGGGTGGCAAATGGGAGGTTTGGGGAGGGAAAGATGATAGAAGTACCTGTGGATTGTTGGGGTGGTGCTGTAAGGCCTCCTGCACAGCTGTGGTCAGACCTCATCTGGTGTGCAGCTGAGCTGCTTGGCTGTGGGGGAATCCAGCCTCTTCCCTCCACGAGCTGCAGCCAGAGCAGCTCCTTCTGGTGAGTTAATGGCACAGGCATGCAAGCAGCATTAGCTCTAGCTCAACAAATGCAGCTCAGCTGCCTCTTCTCTGCCTCCAGTGTATCTTGTAACACATGTGAGGGGCAGGCTTAGCCTGCTGTTATCTGAACAGCCTCATCTGACAGCTCTGTCCCCTCTACAGGGGCTCCCCTTTGAAAAAGTGCATTGTGGTCAAGCACCTGGGGAGGGAAGAATTAGCAGTGGATGGGACATGCAGCAAGTCTCCTCCTCTGAAAAGGCTCTGCCAGGATGTACAGGTATGTTCTTGGGGCTGATGGGAGGATGGTGTGGTTTTTGTATGGGTCTGAGCCCAGCAAATCAACCAATGTGAAACCACTGTAGTGCTTCCCTGGATGCTCCTGTTTTCTGACTTCTGTTACTGTTTCCTGCYGTCCCTGTTGTTGCATTGCAAGTGGTAAGAGAAAGGATTCCTATCTCTTCCCAAGATCCTCTCCCTGCTACTTCTTTTAAAACACTGTCACTAGCCGCCAGCCCACAGGACCCCTGAAAGCACAGCCGGGTATGTCTTCTAAAGGCTGGAAGCCCCTAGAACTAGGACTAGTTACATGTTTTCATCTGCCTAGTGAAGGATTTTTCCTTCTTATTCCATGTCTATCTTCACTGTTGTGCAAGGAGTGCACTGCAGCTGTGACAGTGGAAGTGGGAGGGAAAAAACAGGAGATTTCTACTTGTGGCCTGGATGCCACACAATCCCACAACATGATAATAGCTAATCATAAAATTGAAATCATGCAGCTACTATGTAGCTGACATTAGCAAGGCACAGTTTCTTGTTTTTATCTCTCAGGACTCTCCATCTGCTTCTGGACCAGCCAGTGTACATGCCAGTGCCCCCACCTGATAGAAAATGGCTATTTTCAGGCTGTTTACAGTCTCCAGCAGAAAGTCTGTGCTCTCTTTACTAGTGGAATTGGGTGCCATGATGGCTAGTGAGAGCCAGTGATGGCACACGTGCTCTCCATTGATTGAACTTGGACAGTTGCCCCGAGTCTCTGCAGAGAGGACTGAGCAGAGGGATGTTGGGGACCTCGCAGCAGTGTGTTGAGCTATTTCAGGTTCTGTGATGTGGCAAGCATAGGCTGGTGCTTGCCCAGAAATGGGTTTTATTCGGASAGTGCATTCAACTGAGCTTTGGGCTGTGCTTTCGAAAGGGATGGCCTGTGCATATCCCTGGAACAAGTGCAGCAGATTATGTGTCTTTGAGTTAGTTTTGCTTGTGCAGCTGTATTAGTTTGATGGAGATGTTGTCCCTTGCTTGCCCGCCTCTGCTCCTCCTCTTGCTAGGATAGGGTAGCTGCAAAGGGGTGGGAAAACTGGACCAGGCCAGCATTTTTATGCTATGTTCTTGGTCAGGAGGCTGTAGAGAAGCCTGTCTCCGCACTGGTTGCTGTTGGTGATGTGAGGTTGTCGTGCAGAATGTCCTAGGGGCTGGAGGGGGCCTGTGCGTTACCCTCTGGCTCTTGCTGCTGTATTTGTTCAGAGACTTTATTAAAGATGGCTTTCTCTCGCGAGTGCCTGCTCTCTGTGCCTGTGGCTTGCAGAGCGCTATCGGAGGCCAGCGGGCTGTCGGCCTGCTCCGTGCTTTTGTTCCCRAGCGGTTGTGTGTGTGCAGGGGGGTGACCTGCAGAGACCTGCCGCGGAGGTGGCRCGTATCCAGGGAACATGATGGAAATGGTAAGGCTTTTGCTCGGAGGGCATCTCTTGGCCTGGGCCCTGGATTGGAGGGMTTTTCACCCTGCCAGGCCAATCTGCCAGGACTCTGTACAACTTCTTGCCCACAACGCCTGATGTGGATCCTCTGCTTCTCAACTTTCACACCCTGTTTGTGGATTTTTAACAGGAAAAAAAGACTGAGAGCTCACAGAGACTCCGTCCCAAGGTATTTACGTACAGCACTGCCTTCCACCTCTCAGTGCCTCCCCCCCTGCTTCCCTGTAGTGCTCCGCCTTTCTAACCACTCTGACTCTGCACGGCCACACGTGTCTTCCTAATCAGGTTACCAGCAGTTGCATGTTAGTGATAGATCTCACTTGCTGCTTGACTGCATTCACTGGGGGTCTCTGTCCCTTTTGCCTAGCAGAGCGACAGCAGTGAGTGAATGTTGTTGAGGCTTCTGTGGTTGCTGTAAGGGCTGGAGGCCTCTTGAAGGAGAAGCAGATTGTGGAGAACATGGGGACATGTTCTGGGGCCTGCAAGGGCCTGTAGCCTGTCTTCTGCTTCCTCTTTGGAAGGATTGGTCTGAACTGCCTTGTTTTCTATGACAGCAAGAAGCTATGGAGCATAACCTGGAGTCATTGGCATGCTCTGCCTGTGCAACCAGAGCTCTGTGCGTTTTTGACAGTGAAAAATGTGACAAAGTGAAATGCAGAACCACTGGGATTCACTGCCCTGCTTTCAGGGTTACAATGACATTTCATCTGTTTCCCTTTAAAAGCGGTTCTCACAATATACTTCCCTTTGTAATGAGATCGGCAGGAATTGCATGCGACTTTCCAGTTGCTGTAGTGTGTTGTGAGCAGGAAGCCTGGAATTTCAGTGCCTGACCCAGTGGGTGGACTCCGCTAACACCTCCGGAGCTACAGCCACAGGAACCCGCATGAATAAAGCGATGGCCAGCCAACACCCATGCTCTACCAGAGCACCCAGAGAGTCAGGGCTTGCCCATCRTCACCTGAGCAGGCTTCTGTCAGCAACAGCTGGATTTTGAGATTTAAGCTTTCTCTAGTCCTCTAACGTCAGCTGCCTGGGGGCTAGGGGCTTGGCAGAAAACAGCAGGGGGGCCTTCCTGAGTCCCTGGAGGAGGGTGTCTGATGTTGGGCAGGAGCGTGCTAGCTCCTTGCATGGTTGCACCAAACTTTGTGCATGTTACTTGGAAGCCTAGAGCAGGGTGCCCAACTCAAGTGTGTGAGGCACATCTCAAAGAGTACAGGCAGCCCCCACCTTTGTCTCTGCTGCATGTCTTTTTTAACCTCTTTGTTTAGCTGGGTTGGGAAAGGGCAACGTGTGCTCTTTGCAGCCCCTGGCAGGCAGGTGAGCTGAAGGCAGGYCTGGCTTTGCTGGCTGTGTGCCAGACCAGGGCTCTGATCTGTTGTATAGGTTGGAGGAAGTTTGGTGCTAAAATTAAGAAATCTTTGAATGAGGGATGCAGGAAAGAGGTTGTTTGATGGGTTGGTTGGGGCCTTGCTTGGTCTCGTATTGTACCTTGCTGGGAGCTTGGTGGTGTGCCAGACATGGAAATCAGGGTCCAGGAGTTACATGGGAGAGCTGGGTGTTCCATGGGACCTTTCAAAACAGGCTCAGGTGTGCTGTGCTGTCAGCAAAGGGGCAGAGCTGTTGGTGTTCCCTGCATCATATGTACTGGGCTTCGGGCTGCTGCTGTACTGCAGGATCCCAGTGGCACTTTAACATCTTGAGGGATACAGAGAATCACTGTGCAATCCCTTGGCTGTTCTCCCCAACTTGAGATGTTTCTGCTGAGGGCATTTTGGTGTGCAGGACTTCCAGTAGTGGCATTTGCTTCCCTTCAGCTGCTTTGTACAGCCTGGAGCTAGGAGCTGTTGGGATCCAACTCATTGCTGGGGAGCTCACACACATAGGACAGACTTGRGCCTGGAGACTCACTGACTTGGCAAGTGCCATGAGCTGAGCYGCAGCTAGGTGCTCTGGTGCCCAGATTTCCTTCCTGCTTCTCTGGGGTGGGCRTGTGGCCATTCGCATCTCTACCTCCTGGGCCAAATTCTAATTCCAGTCCTGTTTGCTCATGAAACAGTCTTATCTGAGTGACTGCTGGAGCCTGAGTTGCAGCTTGGGGACTCTGTGTGCAAGCTGTGTTTGCATGATGGGCCTTAGCTCTGCAAGAAGATGTGCCCCAGCTGCAAGTTGACCTCCTGTACTGCAAGGCTTTGGGTGAGCGCGCCTGGTCTTGCAGAGACATAGAAAGCAGAGGTCTGCTCCCTGGCTGAGGAGTGTTGCCTGAACAGCTRTTCCCAAGTTAGTCTGAGGAAAGGGGAGAAGGTCAGAGGAAATTAGGCCTTGCACAGAGCTATGCCATCCTGGAGATGTAGCCAGCCAAGGTGACTTTCACGGTGACCTCTATTGACCAGYTGAAAGTGTTGGTAGTCCTGTTAGAGCTCTGGCATCTGCCATAGGGGTCTCCACAAGGTGTCTGGAGCCAGTAAATATCTGTCCATGCTAAGGGGTGGTTGCTGCTCTGGTGCTTGATTGCTGCTAAGGGTAGCTCCAAGAAAGCAAGAGGGAGATCCATTTTGCCATGACAGTGCAGAGCAGCTGGTGCAGCCCCTCTCACAGCTGCTGGGGAGAGGGATTTATGAGCGTTGCCAGTAGTTGGGAAAATGTGCTTCAGGTCTGGTAGTCAGACCTTGTTTTAAGGTTTTGCTGGTGGCTGTGGGCTGCGAAAGGAGCTTCTTGAATGGGAGCTGCAGCTCTGATGCATGGTTTGTGGTGAACAGCTGGCAAAAGGCTATAGGCAGAAGCCATGCTGTGAACACCTGCCTGGATGGGCCGTGAGCAGCAGAGAAATCTGGGCTGCAGCCTCTTGTCCCCTCTCTCTTCTTTTGGAGGTCTCATTTCTAATTTTCCACTYTTCTCAGATCCCCTGGGATCCAGCCACGAACATGTGGTGGCATGAGCTGATAAGCAGTGCCAGCACAGAGTGCGAACCTGAGTGGTGCGATGCGGAGGATGAACTCTTCATCCTCTACACTAGCGGCTCGACTGGGAAACCCAAGGTACTCTCCCCTGCCTGACTCGCTGCCCTGTGGGGACAGGGTCTGAACCGCAGTAGTACCTCAGAGATGTGAACCAGTGGGAGCTGCTTTGGGAGGCCTCAGTGGGAAGAGGAGCAATGGAGGCTTTGGGAGAGGGGGTGAGTGGGTCATTCCAACTCCATTGCTGCTTGTGCTAAATGGACCAGTGAGGCTGAGCTTGGGCTGAGAAGGCTTTGGCTAGGAGCTTGTTCTGATGATCTCATGCCTTCTTCTTGCAGGGTGTACTGCATACAGTGGGTGGATACATGCTCTTTGCTGCCACCTCATTTAAATATGTATTTGATTACCACCCTGAGGATATCTACTGGTGCACAGCTGACATTGGATGGATAACAGGCCATTCCTACCTCACTTACGGACCYCTGGCAAATGGGGCAACTAGTGTAYTGGTAAGTGCTGAGTGGCAGTTGGGTGCCTCTCCTCCAAGGTGGTGGTGATCATAATGCTGAGCTGCATCCCTGAATTTCTCAGTGCTAAGCATGGCAGGACACACATTTCCCTTCTGTCCAAAGCCCCTTCAGGTTTTCTGCACTATTTGCAGTGTGTTATTCCCTGCAAGGAAGGATGACAGTCCCCAAGGAGGAGGCTTGGGTGACTGCTTAGTGCTGTAGAGGGAGGGGCTCGGTTGTGCATGTGGTTTTTATGTGGTTTTTCAAACGCTCCCCTGTCTCTTGCCCTTAGAAATACAAGCCTCGTGTATCATGGAGTCAGGGCTGCTGCAGGCTAGTATGAAAGCTGGATCATGAGCAAGGAGTGATGTTTGTACTGCTTAAGTTGGTCTGACAACCYGTATTTAACTCCTGTGCCTGCATCTCCCTTGATAGTGTATGCCAAAACAGGGAGCCAGAGGCCTTTCCCCAAGACTCCCATGAGGAAATGCAAGCAGGAAAATCACTTTCATGTTGAGAGAATCTTTTTAAGGTTCTTGATGCCTTTGGTTGTGGTTCTGTGACTCTGTGTTTGTTCTTATCACCTCATGCCTTGTGGGCAGTGCCTTGGGTTCATGTGACAACTTTTGCTGCAATAGCCACCTAGGTACCCTCATTGCTAGGGTGTTTGTGAGGACGTTGGCTAGAACATCTGGGGTCAGGGCGGGGGGTGATAAATCCATACCAAGGAGGGGGTAAGATGAGGCCATGGGCCAGACTGATYTCACACTGCACAGTGCCCCCTGCATGCCGGTTGAGGACACACTGGGATCCAGCTGCTGCGATGGTTGCAGCGAGGTAGTGCTAATGAACAGCTGTCGTTGSCCTGTTTCCCACTCAGTTTGAGGGTGTCCCCACCTACCCAGACGTTGGGCGAATGTGGAGCATTGTCGACAAGTACAAGGTGACCAAGTTCTACACGGCACCCACAGCCATCCGGCTGCTGATGAAGCATGGGGAGGAGCCCGTCAAAAGGTGAGTGCTGCCCCCCAATGGCATGGAGGCCCCTGGCTCTGGCTCAGCCCCAGGCTCCTGGTAGGGGACCAGGGGTCATAACTTCCCTCTCTGAACAACAGCTTTCTCACTGCATTTTCTGAATGAGCCAGGATCTTCTGCATTCAGCCCAGGGATGAGCAGGCCCCCCATGCATTAGCTTCATTATGGCACTCCTGAACAGGTCCTTCTCTTTTACCATAAGCTGCAGCAAAGCTCTGAGATTGCAGGCTCTGCTCTGGCCTGCTTTTGAGTTGAAGCTTGCAGAGCTGTGCTGAGCAGAGAGCCTGTGTGTATGTTGTCCCAGGGAAGAGAAAGAGCAGAAATGAATGTGTCCTTGGCCTGCTGTGARCTTGGAATGGGACATACCAAAACCATGGAGGTCTCTCCTTTGCCTGCATGAGAATGCATTCAGAGGGACTAAACTGTGCCTGGAAACCCCAAGTGTATTTGGGTAGCCTAGAGATGCCTGCAGGCTCTGCAGCACAGGCGAGTTCATGAGTGGCTTCTCCCTGTGGCTTGCTGTGCCTCTGCAAGCCCCTGCCTCTGCTCTGCAGGCACAGCAGGAAGTCTCTGAAGGTGATGGGGACTGTCGGGGAGCCCATTAACCCTGAAGCCTGGCTGTGGTACTACCGTGTGGTGGGAGAAGAGAGGTGTCCCATTGTGGATACATTCTGGCAGACAGAGACGGTGAGTCCTTGCCTGTGTGGCTGTGGGACCTCTCTTTCCCTCATGCTCCTGGCAGGCAACAGGGTTATTTTTGAAGGTTTGATACAATGCTGCTTTGATGTTATGGGGTCTAGCTGTCTTGCTTGTCCAGAAGCCTCCCAACCTCCTGTGTGCCCCATGAATGAATCAGTTGGTTCCCCTTCGCCGCTCTCTTTCCTGGACCTCAAACACACTCCATGGGGAGATCTTCCTCTCAGATGATTGCTGCCACAGTTTGCTCTGATCCTGGCTTGCAGCTTCCCTTTCCCCTTCTTTCTTTCCCCAGCAGCTCCAGGACCTCATGCCCGAACACAACCCCCCATATCCTCCTTGAGGCTCTGTGCCTGTCCTAAGCAGGCAGCATCTGACTGTGACACAAGATGACYGGAGCCAACATACAGCTGTGGGACAGGCTGGCATCGCCTAACCACATTCGCTTTGCCTCTCCCTGCAGGGTGGCCACATGCTGACGCCTCTCCCTGCCGCCACTCCCATGAAGCCAGGCTCTGCTGTGAGTAGTTAGTTGTGTGTTCCCCTGGCAGGGAGGGCTGTGACGAGGCCCAGCAGCCACGGGCCACGGCTGGGCTGGCACTGTGCGTGCCCCAGCCTGGGCGTCTGTGTGGAGGTGGTTTCAGGCTGGCTGGAATGGTCCGTGGGGAGGTGTTTTGCAGGGGGGGGTGGCCACAATGCAAAATCCCTGGCCTTTCCTGTGCAGTTGCACTGGCAGGCCCCGTGTGCCATGTCATCTCCAAATCTGCCCTTGTTCTGCTCCCTACTCTGTCTAGTTCACAGGATTTTAGTGTGTGGGCTCACCTTCATCTCTCCTTGCTCTCTGGTCCCTATGGCAGACGTTCCCCTTCTTCGGTGTGGTCCCTGCCATCTTGAACGAGTCGGGGGAAGAGCTGGAAGGAGAAGCAGAAGGCTACCTGGTAAAGAGGGGCTGATCGTCCTCCCAACGCTCCCCTTGTCTGTCCCCATGAGCTCTGGCACATTCCTGGTAGAGTACATGCATCTYCACCTACACTGGTTCCAGACAAGGGACCTTTTCAGTGGTAGAAACAAGCTTTACTGCCATAACTCTGAGTTTTGTGCCATGAACAAGCTGTGTAAGCAATTGCTGATGCAATTGCACAGATAAGCAACACAGAAGGAAGGCAACAGCTCTTCAAAAAAGCTCCTTCAACTATGCTAGGCATGGTGAGACTTCCCCAAAAGAGCAGCCCTGCAGTGAGAGCAGGGCCAGCAAGTCTCTGTGTGTCATCACCCACAATCATCTCTGTAGCATTTTTATTGCTACATACTGCTGCCCCTACTGGATTATTTCACTTCTCATCACACAGGAAATACAGTCTGTAAAATCCTGGAATGGGGTAGGTAGAATAGCAGGCGTTATAGCTGCTGATACCCTGATCCCCGGAAGAGCTCTTCAGTGTGAGGTAGCTGCTTCTATATGCCTATCAGTTGCAAAAGGATAAATTATGCTAAGCTAGACAGGTTGTGGAGCAGTGTAGGAACTGCACCTGCTGGCCAGGGTTGTTTGGGTGAATAGAGGTGATTCAAAACAACTGACCAAAAGTTAACAGCGCTGGGTGGTTTTTGCTCCCACTGACTCATGTCTGCATTTTTCACTGTCAGGTATTTAAGCAGCCTTGGCCAGGAATAATGCGCACAGTGTATGGAAACCACCAGCAATTTGAAACCACCTACTTCAAGAAGTTCCCTGGGTACTACGTGACGGGTGATGGTAAGGCTGTCGGGGGAGTGTGTCGTTGCAGAGGCCTGGGGACAGCAGTTTAAATCTTGCTATGTCCTAGTCTCAGAATCCCTTATGAGCTTCTCTAAGGGCTGGCACTGCTTCCTCACACTGCCATTTCTGGCTATTTTTAGGTTGCAGGAGAGATAAAGATGGTTATTACTGGATCACAGGACGAATTGATGACATGTTGAATGTTTCTGGTAAGAAAAACAACTTTGGTCTTCAGTGGGAGCCAGTGTACTTTTTTGATACCAGTTAAAACCACAGCATTGCATTATGGGACACAGTTTTGTATCTGTGACTCTGTCCAGCAGCCTGTCCTTGAGCTGGATCTAATTGTAGGATCTTCTTTGTTTCCAAGTCGGTAGAGAATGTGACTTTGTGACTCTCTGGGATAATCACTCCATAGGAAACATGCTGGAGGGATGGAGCCTTCTGTAGCCTGTTCAAGGYTGTTGCATGCTAAAGCATTTAGTGTCACAGGAGATCTTAGGATCATAAAAAGATTTATGATGGGCAGGACCTCTGGAGTCTCTAATCTAAGCTGCTGCTCCAGGTAGRCTAACCTCAAGGCCGGCTCAGGCTGCTCAGGGCTTTGTCCAGGTGAGTTTTGAATGTCTCCAGGGATGGAGATTCTCCCATCTCTCTTGCCTGAGTCTTTTGAGATTCACCTTCATTCCACCCCACAATGCCTTCCATATATTGCATCAAATAGCTCAATTTCTTCTTTCCTGGAGGCTGTAGCCTACAGGTACTTATCAGTGGTTTTGAGATGTCTGCTATGCTTGTGCCTGGATCAAACTAGATCCTGTCATCTGACTTCACCAAAAGCAGTTCTTGTCCTTCATCATCATTTTGGGAGCTGWCCACCTTCCCTTGGTTTTCTGTGCTAACAGTCCCAAGATAGAGTGGCAAAGTACAGGTACAGTTGGAGCAGAGATGTACAAAAGTGAGTTGTGCCCCACTTCATGATGAGGAGCTTCTTTCTATCACCCTAAATTGATGAGCTCCAGCAGTGCACAATAGAGCCAGTTCTTGGCCTCTGCAGATTTAGGCTCTTTTCTCTCTGCATGTTCAAGGTGRCCTTGTGGCAGGTCTCCTCTCACCAAGTCCAGCTCCTTTTCAGCCTTTGCTTTGTTTAATCTGATGGCTGTGAACAATTCACAAATCTGTTTAAGAAGCCTAAAGGTAAGAGGGATAATAACCAGAGGCACGTAGCCTTTGTCTGCGGCCCTTAGCTAATCCTGCGCTGATGGGAGCAATATTCGGCTGTGCTGCAGGACAGCCCAACCAGTGCACTGCTGAAGTGGGTTTATTTCTCAAGCTATTTTCTTTTCTCAAGTAGGTGGAATGGGTAGTCTCAAACCTTCAGTTTAGGGCTTTTTATACTTGCAGGCTTCTTCCTCAYAGCTCCTGGGAGGCTTTAGGGCCCCAGCCCTGTATGGCTCTGTAACGCATTGCCTCTCTCTGCTTCCAGGCCACTTGCTGAGCACCGCAGAGGTGGAGTCAGCCTTGTTGGAGCATGCAGCCATCTCTGAGGCCGCAGTGGTCAGCCATCCGCACCCCTTGAAAGGCGAGTGCCTCTACTGCTTTGTGACTCTGAGAGATGGCCATGAGTTCACCAAGAACCTGACAGATGAGCTGAAAAAGCAAGGTATCAAGAGCCAACATTTGGGAGCCTTCATGGCAGGAGGGTGGGGGTGTTAGGCGGGCAAAGGAGGGGTTAAGGGCTTTGGTGCTTAAATGAGGGGATATGTAGTCTGGGGAATCCAGAGTGGACAACTGCAGCAAGGTGCCCTCTCTAATTGGAGACCACGGCTGGTGAAGACTAAAATTAGATCTCTCGGCCTTTGGCTGCTCATGTGATGCCATCTCTACCTCTTGGAAGCTGGCAGCTGAGCAAAGGACTCGGGTAGCCAGCAGGCATTTGTTTGCAACAGAATTCTCCTGCACGGGTATTGCTCCCACGACTCTCCCGGATAGACTTGCGGCAGAGTTTGTTTGGTTGCTCAGTTGCTTTGAGTAGAAGAAGGGAATATTTGCAGGCCCATCTCCTAAAGCCAGAAGGTGCTGCCTGAGCAAGGACCTGCAAATAGAGTTTGCAGAGAGAGTTTCAGCAGGAGATGGCCTTACCACAGCCTTCATGCAGTCCATCTCTAGCCAGTGTGCTTCTGGTTTGGGAGTGACAAACCCACAGCTTTGCTCCAATGAGAGTCAGACATTAGAACAGGGTAGAAATAATTGGGGCTGCAGTGTGTTTTCCCCAAATGTTTCATTGCTTGGGGTAATGTTTTGGTTGTTTGTGCCCTGGTCTCATGGGAGCCCTTTTATTGCCACAGAGGAATGCAGCATTGAATACAGAAAATTCAGCCATGGCAGTTTTTCCTCTGCAGGAACCAAAGGGGAAATTGATCCTTGCTCTATCAAAATGGCAATAATGATTGGTAAAAACCATTATAAGAGTGTCTTGACAAGAGTGAGAATGAAACTGGGGGAGCTTTTGCCTTTGGGAAGGTGTGCTATGGCCACATGGGCACTGCAGGTGTGTCTCTCCATTTCCACAGCCTCAAGGCTCTGGTACAGCAGCACTGAGCARTGAATCACATGGGCACCAGGCTTTCCCCATGCGCTGGCACAATAAAAATCTGTTGTTTTTTTTAATTTCTTTAGTCAGAGAAAAAATCGGACCGATAGCAACACCTGATTACATCCAGTATGCGCCTGGCCTGCCCAAAACTCGCTCAGGTAAGGAGTGTAGTTACAGTGCTGGAAGATGGAAATCCCTAAAGTGCTTGTCTGGGACCACTGAAGTCCAAGGAGACAACACCCAGGACYAGTGGGATGCAGCAGGTCTGGGCATTCCTCTGCCAGGGATGCTGAAACGATCCTGAGTCCTGCTTTCCTTTTGTGGTTGTCTTTACAGGAAAGATTACCAGAAGGATATTAAGGAAGATTGCCAAAAATGACCAAGATCTGGGGGACATCTCCACCCTGGCAGACCCGGGCATTATAAACCATCTTTTCAACAGCAGATGTGACACTAAACTGTAGCAGCATGACCTGTCCCTGCTGAACAGAACGGTAGCACCGGTGTCCTGATGAGCTGGTCCCTCAATAACTGCTGTCCGCCCTGGAAAAAAAAATCCCTTCACCTGATGAATTGAATGTACCAATGCTATAAATGAGGGAAAGGCTGGCTCTGGAGAGGCCTCATCTCACTAGTACGTCCATGCCTCGGAGGAGTGTGCGCATCTTATTGCAGATTGGTATCATGCACCTGAGGTTCCAGCCTCATTCACTTGCAACAGAAGGACTCGTGCTCTTCCCTTTTCATCACCTTGTTCATGATTTTGTAGGGGGGAGGTTGGATAATTTTATGTAATTGAGGGGCCCTGGTGTCTTGCCCACAGCAGGAAGGATCTGGGGGCTTGGAGGGGAAGTGGTACTTTACTGCCAAAGCTGGCAACACAGAAGTACTGGAATTACTCAATGCAGGCAGGCAAGGGAGGTGCTTCTGCCATTATCTGTGMCCCAGCCAAGCTTCCTCTTCTACTCAGTGCTGTAGACTGGGAGGAGACAATACTCSCCCATCATAGCTGTATAAGTGGGTTTTAGTCTTGCGTCCACTGTCTAAGCTGTTAGCAGAGGCCCCTAGCTTGAAAGGGAATGGTGCCAGGCTCAAGGGAGCTCTGTTCTTTAGACAGGTTTTTATACCACTCTTTGTTACCAAGGTTTGTTATTTTCTAGCTSTGTGATGCCAGCTATTGCATTTTTTCCCCAATCTAGAGTCGTTTGCTGGCTGTGGACGGAACAGAGAACCTGAGGCTGAAAGGARACAGTTTTGCTCTGGTGGACTCTGTAGGGCGCTGCCCCTACCTGCTCTCCGATGCCACCAATTAAGTTTAGCAGAGGCAGGGCAGCTGGCTGCCTCTTTCAAGGGCTGGGGGTAGGAGTATGTGTTACTGATACCAAAGGAAAGTGGAGAGGAAGAACAACAACAACAACAACAAAAAAAAAAGAAAACAAAAAGAAAACCCACCAGTATGGAGAGGCACTTTTCCCATTACAGGTAAACCCTGTGTTAGAGGGCAGAAAGGCCATTGCTACAACGAAGAAACCAAGGCAGGCAGGGCTGTTATTCCAAGATATTTTTCTCATCAGATATAAAATAGTGAAAGGCATTTAAAGCTAGCTTTTGGTTAATCTGACATAGCATCTTTGATGATGAGGGGAAGAAAAGAAAAATCTTAATTCTAGCCAAAGGGTACTGCCAAAGCCAATACTACTTCCACAAGTCAACTGAATTTAGCTCTGGGTTGATCTGGGAAAGATACCTCCTTTGTCATGTATGTATTGGAAATACAGAGGAGCTGCTTGAGTTTAAACTTCAACCAAAGGAGAAATGGGCTTTAAAACTTGCTACAGCTGCTGTTTTGTGAACCCTAACATACAGGCTCTACCTGTAAAATAAGCTGACTTCTGGATGGGCTGGAAAGGAAGCAGCAGCTGTCTCAAAGGCAGATTGCTCATGTTAGAGGTCCTCTGATGGGCTGTTGTTCAAGTCTCATTTCTTACCTGCTACTCTCATTTGCACAGTACTTACCTGTGATATATAACCTCAGTGTGTGCCTGTCATATGCTCCACCCACAGCTCTGTACCACTGCTCCACCCTGTTAGAAGAACTCCTACACCTGCTCTCCTCCTATTTTACTCCCAGTCTGCTATGTAATTTTGGCTGGAGACAGCTAGAATTCTGTGCAAAAAGGGAATAAAAAAAAATCAAGGAAACAAAATGGAAAGAGGAGTGGCATTTGTGCATTAGTTGTAGGTACTTGTCTGGTGTWCAAGTCCAGAGGGAGACTTGGAAGCTCAGCAGTTGCCATTAGACCTGCCTTGCCCTATCCTGAGTTTGCTACGGAAACTGTGAGCTCCTCGGGGCAGAAGTGTGTTCCTGCAAACACACAGCACAGGCACTGCATGATGACAGCACTTTAGCAGGTGCAGCAGTCAGCTCTGYTGTACCAGGCTTCTGTGTCCAGTGCAAACCAGTAGGTTTGTGGTCAAGCAGCAACGGCAGGATCATTCTTTCTTTTGGGGATGGAGAAAGGTAGATTACTGCAAGTGCAATGCTTTTTCACAGACTGGAATTGCTTGATTTGCAGGTGGGAGGTGTTTTGTTTCTTTCTCTCCCCCCCCCCACTTTTTTTTCCTTACCTAAAGGACCTAACTCAAACTGTGCTGCCCTCCCTGCACTGGGGAGAGGGCAGAACAGCTGGGCTGCAGCATCACAGCCTGTGCTTCAGTTTTTCTCCAGTCTCAAGGTGGTATCATTCCACAAAGTCTCAGGGAAAGAGTGAGACAGTCCAGCCTGTGCGAAGGCAAACATAACCTTGGTCCCATGAAGCCCTAAATGTGCAGGACAGATGCAGAAACAATTCCAGGGAGAACAACACACACATACAGAGCAACTGAGGAACCTCAGGGCTGTTGGTACCTGCCTCTCCACCACACTCATCTTGGTCCCAAAGCCAGCAAGGGTATTGGAGCCAGGCCTGATCCTCACCTAGATGCTGTCCTGGATACCAGCTTCCATGCATCCACTGCTCCTCCACTCCTTGGTCTTGCCTTCCACATCACCATCAGCTCGGACATCACAGGCAGCTCTCTCCAGCAGCTCAGGCCCCTCCTATAATGCTCTTCGCAGCTGGATCTAACCTTGTGGTCTTGCTGCTTATTGCTCCAGCAAAACGCACAGCRACAGATACAGGCCTAGGATGTTTTCTCTAAGAGTCTATCCTACCCAAAATTCTTACTGGTCATCTTTGGCAAGCCTCACAGCGCTAGCTCTCCATAAGCTGTGTGTGATGCCAGAGCTGCTGAGCCACGTGCTCAAAGCATGTGAATCCAGCACAGATCTGCAGAGACTTACGTGATCCAAACCAGAAACTGCCAGTTTGTTTTTAATTCGCTCCTGGTGCACTATGGGCAAGTTGTGCAAAGGTAAGCAAAAGGTCCATGCAAAAACTTAAAACACTRCCCAAAGAACATGCAGGGATAGAGCTGTGCTTCTAAGGCTACCTCAGATCCTGCCAGGCTGTTCCAGAAGGCTGTGGTGAGGAGATGGTCCAGAAGGTTGCAGGAGAGCATAGCATTGCTGGGCTTGGCTTTCCTTCCTGAAGTCCTACATTAAAAAAAAACATACAAAAAAAACCCCAAAAAAGAACAATCTGTTCATGGGGACAGAGAGCAAGAGAGAAAGAGCGAGAGAGAGAGAGCGAGAGAGAGAGAGAGACTGTCAGTACTCGTGCTGCCTGCAAAGCCTGCAGGTTTCTTTCCAGTTAAGTACATAGAAAAAAAAAAGAAAAAAATATTTCAGTGCAGCTACAAGGGAGATGAGCAAGGAAACAGATCAAARGGGAAAGGAACGATGACAGCTCTGACTCAGCCCCACAGCCACAAACTTTGACAGTGCTGCAATACCTGGTATGGTGATAATGGATATCCATAGTCAAAGGGTCTATCTCTGTAAGAAAGAGATGCTCTTGGCACAGAGCAAGGGAACACGAACAAATCTTACTTGCACATATATTCCTCCACAAAACTGACACAAAAACAGCATTCGGATTGCATGTACATTTTAATAAATCTCTGCATGGGGTTAATTAGCCCCTCTCCCCAGTTAAAGAACAACCCAGGAATTGTAAGTCCAGTTACATTTAAAAAAAAAACTGATAGATTGCCAAGTTCAAAGATTTGTGATTAAAGCACCTAGCCTGAACGTTGCCCAAGGGGGCTGCTGCACAGCTCCAGAGCAGCGATGCACATGGCAGCTTGTAGGCACAGATTCAATCAGCAAATTCACTTAAGAAATGCTGCGTTAAAGATTCGTCTCTCACACGTCACTAAAAGGAAGGCAGAGCTAAGGCTACATGAGTGCTTTACCAGGCCACTTCTGAAAGGTTCATCGCWTATGTTTCACTATGAATTGCTTGGCTGAGCCAAGGGCTGGCTGGAGGAAGGTCACACCAGTGGAACACGCAAAAGCCCACAGGAATTAGAGCACGTTTTTTTTCCAGGGCACGGAGTAGAGCCCAATTCCCCCCTGCACTGTTCCCACCAATTCATGAAACCTCGAGGGAGACAGCTCTTGCCATCCACTTGCACTGGGACCAGTGTGGYGGCAGTGGCAATGCCACGGAGGCAGTAACGGGCTGCCACAGCTCTGTCTAGGAACTACCAAACAAACTCCCGTGTCAGAACGCAGCAGGCAGCAACGCCAATCACCTAGCAGCTTGGGCTGGGGTTTCTCCCCTCAGTCTCACCTCTGAGCACTCCTGCTTCCCACCCACAAAGCTACCTGTCTCATCACACCGCAAGTCCTGGGGAGGACRATTAAAGAGGTCGGGCCTCCCTGCTGCCATCCTGCCCCCTGCCATGGTTCGTGCTTCCTACTGTACTGCACTGGCATAAGCCCTCATGGATTCAGGAAATATCAACACACTGGCTGATAAAAGACTCCAGTTCACTCTTGCTTTGGGATTTGCCACTATAGTTGAGGGAATCTTGTGCCAAATGGTGTGTGGGGGTCAGTCACTGCCTCAGCTTGAGCCCAAGGGATGAGGAATACAACAGCAGCCAGCACAAGGTAGCACGAGAGATTTTCTGCCTTTGCACATAAGACCCAACATGGGGAAGCCAGCGTTGTCACTGCAGCCCCTCCTGCCTTTGGGGGTGGCAGCATTATCCTGAAGCGCTCAACTTTCCAACCTGAGGATCCTCATGGAGTGCCACCTCTGGGACGGGAGGATGCTTCTGTTCTCCTTCATCACGAGGCAGGACAGAGGGAGTGGGCAGCGATGTCACCTTCTGTTCAGAGCATGTTTCACTACCAGCAGCTAGACGTCCCATTCTCATTGTAGAAACAGTTGAACGTGGTCCTGAACAGCGAGACAGTTCAACACAGGTAGATAGGCTGCAAGAGGCAACTGGAGCAGAGCTAGCCCCCCCGCCATGGAGAAGGCATAGAGCTCAGGATGGATTCTGCACTGCTGCCTTCCTTGTGTAGCGTAGAAGCACTGCTTGGGATGAACATCCAGTCCAACAAAACCTGCTGAAGGAATTGGGCAAAGCAAGAGTAGGCCAGGTGCCCTTGGATGAATTACACCACGGCAGCTGCCTCTTGCATAGGAGCTGATGATCCTCCAGCATTGGGAAAGGTAGGAATTAGAGTAATAGCCCCTAAGCAAGGGCTGGATCGGCCATGGACATATTGAGCTGGGCTCCCACCTACAATCTGAAAAGCACTGAGACAGATGGGAAGCACAAGGGGCACTGGGCCACAAAGCCCACAGATGAAGGCTGACACTTTCACAGCCTCCATCTCCTTCCTTTCTCTGGGCTTTGGGTTTCCTCTTCATCTCTGGAAACAAATGTAGCATCAAGGAGCTTAGAACTGGGAACAGCACAAGTGCCTGGTGTAGCACCTTACCCTTCAGCTTTGCAATACATAGCACCGCCTGCAGGCTAGCCCCAAAGAAACATCCAAATCAGTGCAGTGCTGGGAGGTCAGGGCTGGGACRTGCACCTGGGGCAAGAACTGGAACCACTGAGCAGGTAGAGGAAGGGAATCTCTTCTTCTCACAGGAGGAATTGCARATGAGAAGCTGGGGCTGGTCCGCAGCACTTTTGGAATGATTATGTTCATACAGTCCCTTATGATCTCAAACACTCAAGGCCTTGGTAACCGCACCCTAAGGAAAACACCCCTGTGGTAGATCAGCAATTCGGGCAGCAGAGTAASGCAGGCAGGATGGGGTATCACCTCCTCACACCAAGTAGGGAGTGTCCAACACTGCCACACCAGCTGCTACCCCACCGTCCGCATGCTCAATTGCCTTGGTCCGCAGGAGGTGGCCAGCAGACTTGTTCATCACCATCTCCTTACCTCGTCTGCAAAGAAAAGGGCAAATGAACACCTGCAGAGCAAAAAGCTTCTGGCATTTCTACTGACTTRGAGAATCTGACTGACATTCCCCATCAAAGCCACAACCCAGGGCAGTTAATTTGCATGTAAAGCCCCTCTGGTCTAGCAGAGAGGCCTCTGCTAATAACAAAGTTGTGCTTGTTTTCTGCATAGCAAAGACAGTCGTGTGCTCAGCTGGGCCATTTCTGTCAGGTTTCTCTGCTTACAAGCAGTACCAGGTTGTGAATGCTGCCAGAGTACATTTCTTTCTAAAACTGTATGAAAAGGACTTCAATTTATAAATTATGGAAACATCTCCATGGATCTAAGATGGTTTTAAACAAAAACAGCAGTTATTTTTCATTGAGCACAACCACGTTATGCCCTGAGATATTTCTGAGACCTCCAAGGGCTTCAGCAAAGCACTGCTGCTTCACCCAGATCCTGAGAGGCAGCACCCCAAAAAATAAGCAGTGAGATGCTCGTATTTCAGGTGGCCATTACACCAACCTGTTGGCACTGGCTCTGCTGTTTTTAAACAACTTATTTGGCAACAGGTACAGAGCAGCAGTTCAGCACCTGAACCTAGTGCTCAGGAAGTAGCGGACAGGGACAGTGACTGATTGACATCTGTCCCCTCTGCATTCACCTACACAGAGACATCTGCCCTGATACTATGCTCAGACAGTGCAAAGCAGCAAATGTTCCCAAAGCCAGTGCTGGCTACAGCAGRTATCCACCTCAAATGTTTCTTACCTGACATAGACGCCAAAAATCCCAAGCTCAGAGATACACTCTGAAACTTTCAAAGGACTATGTGCCCGCAGCAAGCAATTCTTTGATGGCTGTGGTTTGATCTTATCCATTAGAATGTAAGAGGTTCTCTCAGGGCTGTCTTTGATCTTCTCSAGAACTTGCCTGAGCTCTTCACCATAGAGATTGTTCCCTGAAAACAAAACTAGCAGGTCAAGCACATCCCAACACAGTGGCAGAAGCTGTTTGCCCCAGCTATACAGTTGGCCCAGGCAGCCCAAATAGGTGCAGCCTTTGCCATGTGCTGTCTGGGTTCCCCATGGCTCCAGCTCTAGGGGCTGGGGAAGCTTCTTCAGGAGCAGCCCTGTGTTACTACCGTGACTAGCTCCCACTGCATCTGCAGTCAGCAGGASAGCCAGGCCAGCACCTCAGGAAGGGGCCAACAAGCTGCCTGCTCCACGCCAGCCGAGAACACCTTGCTCTTGCTGTTGAGGCCCATAACAAGCCTTACRGGCTTCCATGTGAGATGCTGGACAGCTCATCCTCAGCTCCGCCACAACACCTTACCAAAGCCAGTAAGGCCACATGAGGTGATGCAAAGAGCTGATGAAGACAGCTGTTTCTAAGCCATAGGCAGGACCTAAATAGCTTTTAAACATGTCAGTGAAGTTCTGTGTGGTACCTATTACAGGAACATAAGAAAGGGGTAGCTACAAGTCATCTGTTTATCCCTCAGCACAGGACCATGACAAAAACCCCCCAGGACCCACTCCAGCTCATACCTCCACCCTCTCGCTGTGGCTTCAGCACAAACCAGTCAGGGTCAGCAATAGCTGTAGCAGCCATCTTGTCACCCTCTTCTCCCTGGCAAGAAAAGATGGCAACATCAAAGCAYCATGGAAAAGCAGGGTCTCTTCTACAGCCCCCTCTGAGCAGGATTACCAGGGTCCCTATCAAGGCCACAAAGCCCTCTAAGGAGGTCAGATTTTATAAGGCGCTTCCAAGATCAGTATTAACTGCAACTTGGCAGTTTTCTTAACTGAACAGAAACATTACACAGGCCAAACACATACCTGCATGTTCATTCCTGCTCCAGACATGCTCCACTCACCCTGCTCACACTCACCAAGTCAAGGGAATAGAGTCCAGCAAATGTCGCTCTTATCCGAGCAACAGATTCCRCACGGCCAGGCAGTAATCTCTCCAGTGTCCCTGGTCGGCTCAGCTCCTGCTGGACCTTCTTGGTCCCAGCAAGTTGGGTAGCAATGTCAGGGCACTTCACTGCCTTTGACCTCTCCAGCAGCAATCGTGCCTCCCAGTTCTAAGACAAAGAGAGAGCAACCATCCCATTAGCAAAAGGGGGAAAAAAAAAAGATATATATTCACTCTCTTCTAATTCATTTACTGACTAAAATTCATCTCCTCCCTCTCTGCCTAGCGGAGCTGGGAAGCATGGCACGCTGGAGACAAGCAGACAAATGCACCTGTGGACCTCCTACTGCCTCTGGAAGCAGCACAGCCAGGTTAGTTGAATGCTTCAATTGCATCCCTTCTCTAGCTTGCACAGTGCTGGCACTTCCAGACAACAGCAAGATCTGATCTGCAACATTATCTCCTCCAGCCTGGTAGTCCTAACACATAATCAGGGGCAGAAAATTATCTACAGTTCAGGTCTTAACTCTTTAAGCAGGTGCTAATATCTGCATTGGACTGTATTGTACAGAAGCAGTTCAAGTGCTGCAGGTAAGGCCAGTCCTCAGGAATCCCAGATCCTTGAAGACAAGAGAAAGTCTGGAGAAAGGAAGATCTTCCCTTGGTCGATGAGGATCGGATTAGAGATCATTTAGGCAAGCTTGACAAATTCGTGGGCCCTTATAGGAGGCACCCACGAGTGCTGAGAGAGTTTGCAAATATTATTGCTAGGCCACTGTCCATCATCTTTGAAAGGTCATGGAGAACAGAAGAGGTGCCTGAGGACTGGCAAAAAGCCTGTGTCACTCCAGTCTTCAAGAAGAGCAAGAAGAAGGACCCAGGAAATTCCAGGCCAGTCAGCCTCACCTCCATCCCTGGACAGGGTAATGGAACAGCTCATCCTGGATGTCATCTCTAAGCATATGGAGGAAAAGGAGGTGATCGGGGTAGCCAGCATGGATTCACCACAGGGAGATCATGCTTAACCAACCTGATAGCCTTCTATGATGGAATATCTAGCTGGGTAGATAAGGGGAGAGCAGCAGATGTTGTCTGCTTTGACTTCAGCAAGGCTTTTGACACTGTCTCCTGTAACAGGAAGTGCGGTCTAGATAACTGCACTCGAGTATGGCATCCAGTTCTGGGCTCCCCAGGACAAGAGAGACATGGAGCTACTGGAAAGAGTTCAGCACAGGGCTACAAAGATGATCAGAGGACTGAAGCATCTGCCCTATGAGGAACAGCTGCGAGAGCTGGGCCTGTTTAGCCTGGAGAAGAGAAGACTGAGAGGGGATCTTGTCAATGTYTGTAAGTATCTGAAGGGAGGGTGTCAAGGGGACRGGGACAAACTATTTTCAGTGGTGCTCAATGACAGGACAACATGCAATGGGTTCAAACCGAACACAGGAAGTTCCAACTGAGTACAAGGAAGAACTTCTTTACTGTCAGAGTGACAGAACACTGGAATAGGGTGCCCAGAGAGGCTCTAGTCTCCTTCTCTGGAGATATCCTGCTAACATGCTGTAGGTGACGCTGCTTGAGTAGGGGGGTTGGACTAGATGATTTCCAGAGGTCCCTTCCAGGCTCAACCATTCTGTGCTTCTGCGATAAGTGAACCACATGAATAGTTCCTGGAGGAGAAAACTGTTCATTTTTCTTATCGTCTGTGAGGAAGCATTACGAGTATGCCAGGGGCACTTGTACATATTGCAGAGTTACAGCTTCCCAGTRCAATCAGCCATGCTGGACAGCACTTATCCTACCCAGAAAAGGGCTGATCCCATCTGGGGTCATGAGAAGTTTCAGACCTGCCAGGTGCTGCAGCTTCTCAGATCACAGCAGTCAGTACTAACCTGCAGATCATAGTTTTTTGGCACGTAGCCCTCTCTGTAGTACACCACTGCTACCTCCTGGCCATCTCTGGAACAGAAGTCAAAAACAATCACCAAATCAGGCCAGCCCCTTCACACCTCTACCTTAGACCTCCAACACCCCAGGGGCCACRTAGACTGCTCTGGGACATGATGGTGTCTGACAGACAAAGTGTTATGGGACTGGGCCTAGCAGCTGGCTGGGCTGCAGCAGCCAGAGCTTCTCCCACACCAACAGAGCAGGTCTAAGCCTCCATACGGWAATGTCCACGCTTTTAATAAGGTGCTTGAGACAGACACTTCAATACTTCCTCCAAGAAAGGCCCACTCCAATATTTTGAGGTCCACATTTGTATGCGACTCCCATGTTACTCCACAGTTACTCCATGTTACTCCATGTTACTGCTTACATCAAAAAGTATCACTGAACAACCATCTAGTTCAGTTACAGCGGGTCCCGCCTGTGTTTTCCTACGCAGGCATTGCCCCCAGACTGTCTCACTGCAAAGTCAGCATGACAGGGCTTCAGTGAAGCCAAAACTCCCTTTTAAGCTCATCTTTGTTTTTCTCTCCACATGCCTGCCCTCTTCACATTTGCCTCTTCTCCTTGGCATCCTGAGCATGCTGTTCTGTTCTTCCTCATGCGGGGGATCAGCCTGGCTGAACTCCCAGAGGAAGCTCTCTTCTCTGCAAGAGAAAGCTGATGCTACAAACCCCTTTGCTCCTCTCCATGGAGCTCCAGCTGGCTTGCCCTGCCCCGAGACACAGGGAGCTGGCATCAGGCCTCTATGTGACTAAGTGATGTCTTGATAATTCACATACTCAGCCCAGAAGGGAGGTAAGAATCTAATTTTTTAAATAGCTTTTGCTACTAGGAGCCAGGCCTAAGACATTCTTGGAGCTGAGAGGTCCTTCTCCAATRGCAGCTCAGGGGCATGACACCAACTCAACATCCTGCCCAGGCACCAAAATATCCTGTGAACTGCTGCCCGCATACCTGCAGCGCCACACACTCAAGCTTTGGCCATATAAACTGTGCGCGGTCAGGGAATAACGACGAAGAAGCTGGGTAGCAGCTAGGGACTGTAATTTAAAGGCAGTCATCAGTAAAGACAGAGGAAGCTCTGGAGGAAGCACGGTGGAGACTCTCTCCCCTTAAGACATCTGTCAATCAGTTAATCAGTTAAATGTGGCAAAAACACCAAATGTGCATTGAAAAATTAATCTAAACAGAAATAACAAACAGAAATAACACTAGCATGAAACCATCTCTTCTTTTAGGTTTGTGTAGCTCCAAGTACATTACCCTGGAAAAGAGGATAAATACCACACCTGAAATCAACTGCCTTGCTGTAAGAGAAGTCTGTAAGTCCAYGTCCCACTCTTTGCAGGGAACGGATGAGAAGCTGAATGCATTCAAAACTAACAAATCCTGTAAGGACACGTAATACTTTCTCCTCTACTAATAACGCAGTCCAATTCCCACTAGCAGAGCATCACGTGAATGGTAAACAGGAAACATCTCTGGGGAAACTTCTGAAATAGCCAGTACTTTTCATAGCAGCTSTATGTGACGGAAGCAAAAATCCTGAAGAGCTCTGAAGATTGTAACTTGAAGGTGGGAAAATACGTCTCCATGTGTAAGGGGCTAAAATGTATATGCAAAATTGCACCAACACAGAAAACAAAATAATTTGCGCTGCACAAGAAACAGCAGCAGCCCTGAARCACAGAAGACAACAGCATTCTCAGAGAGCCACTATTAACACTCAAAAACATACCACTGAAAATTCCCATTTAAAGGCCATAAAATTGTCGTACAGCCAACTGTGCATACCTAACAGACAGCCATGAATGCGCACCTTGGCTCATACTCACATATACAGCCTCCTGGCATCATCTAGAGACCCCTTTTCAAACACGTCTCTGAACTGCTTCCTGATGACCCGAATATTCCTGTAAGAGAGGAACAGGAGAGTCTGTGCATAGAGTTAATTGTGATAGAAGTCAGAAGTGGAACCACTGAACCCATCAAGGAGGATGYGTAGGCTCTTTCAGAAGTAACTTCATGCTTTCCACTATGGAGCAGGTCAAACCAGTCCCTGTTTTCAGCATTCATCCTCTGTCTCCAGCCTGAACACTGTAGGAAGCAGAATGTGCTTAAACACGCTGGATTTTTCCATATTCACCTCTCACCTTCTAAAGTATTTCTAAGAGAATTCAGTATTCTGCTTCTTTTATCCGTACATGACAGATTTATTCACTGTTGGCTTCAAAGCCAAAACATGCAGATAGAAGTTTTACTTCCCAGATGTGCTTCCCTACTTCATGCTTTACAGTCTTTTCTCCACAAAGAGGCAGTGTGGTCTTGCTGATGTAGAGACACAAACAGCAGCACAAACAGCAGCCAGTATTTTTCCTACAAAGCTGTGAGCTTGTAAGGTCTCCTGCTGCACCAACAGTCTGGAGGGGCTCAGGGCTAGATGACATCAAAACACTCCCCTCCCCAGTGCCCTTTAATCCACATCACATTGCTTACTTTGCACAGATCTTTCACAAAGGTCCTTGAAGCTTCCTTAATTAAGCTTTTGTGAAACATCATGTGCCTAGTCCTGAGCAGGAGAACAAGYAGGACTCATTAACCCAGCTCTGCTCCTGACTGTCCTGTTGGAGAGACCTGTCTCACACGAAAGTCACCATTGCTGCAGCTCCCAGGAATACACAGGCACAAAGTCCACAAGAAATTGGCCCAGCAGACCAGAGGCTTTGATCACTGCAGTTATTTCCAGCAAAGAGCAAGTCYGCGGCACTGGGAGGTGGGTGGGAAGATTAAGATAGGTGTGCTGARACTAGGCAGAAGGCCACTGAAGGAACGCTGAAGAAAGCTGCCTAACAGATGTCAGCAATAAGTCTAAGATAAAGGTTGTCCCATTACATATCATGACATGTCCTCTCCCAGTAGAGAATATATATATATATATATACACATATATATATATATATATATTTTGCTTTATTATTCACAGCAGCTGACAGAGTAAAAAGCAAATGGACTCTGCACATCCTCATCTTGAGGGGGAGGTTTAGTTCCGTTGGTTAGAGCATGGTACTGCTAATGCCAAGGTCACAGGTTCTCTTATCCTCTTATGGGCTCCACTGAGGGTTGGACTGGATGATCTCCAGAGGTCCCTTCCAATCTTATCATTCTATGATCTTTCCATGACCTGCTCTTACACTCTCAAAGCCTTGTCTGCTTGAAAGGAGAGCCTAGAGAACAAGTGGGCCTGACAAGCTGCCTTGAGGGAAACCTTTATCAGTCATTCTGCTTCTCTTTCCCTGCCAAAACTGTACCATCTCCTTCCTTCCTTATCCCAAGAAATTAACCATTACCTGTTCCAAAGTTCATTTTCTACACACCGCTGATCAAAAATATTCCTTTGGACTTCTTCCACCAGGAACATCACCACAGCGCTGGAAACAACATCAAGAGCATAATTAAACTCAGAAACACCACACATGCATCCAGAATCACATGCTTTTGATCTCTTTGAGGTTCAGCCTTCCTGCAGTGCTCCTGCTATGTTTCTTCAGCATTTCTAAGGGTGAGCATGCAAATGGAGAGCAGTACGGATGCTACATCATTAACAAGCTACTGCAGGGCATAAGCACAAAGGGAAAAGGACAAGACGAGAACTGAGCACCATGCAGCAATCTTGAACCACACTACTCCTCTAGAGTCACTCTGCAGCACATCGAGGATTGACTGGACACCCTGTGCACACAGAGGCCCAAAACAGCAGCCCTGCAGGCTAAGACAACAGTATTGCTCTTCACAGGATGGCCACAACCTTTTCAAGAGCAGCTTGTCTATCAAACAGGCATCTTACAAAAAGTGCAATTTAAGGGAAAAAAAAAAGAAAAAAAGCATGCATCCCCAAGGGAAACAAGATCACACAGCCTCCAGCAGCTTTTCTCTCCTTACCTTTGTGACCCATACAGCTCCCAGGCTTTAGCAATACCCAAGGCAAGCCCTTCTGATGGATTGTTGGGCAGCAGACGCGATGCCTCCTCAGATTTTCCCAGCACCTTTAACACCCGCCTGTGGCACAAAAGAAGCTCTGAATCTCATGACAGCCACTGCCCAGACTTGTAGAGCAGGTCTTTGGAGATCATGCAAGGACAGATGGTAACAGGCCCCACCACACAGCTACCACAATGCCTTGGTGGCAGAGCTGGCTTCCTTACCGATGAACAGCTAGAGTTCGGGAGGTGAGGCCTCCGAAGCTGGCAGCAATGGTGTTTATTTCGATCTGCTTCAGAGCCGGTGTCCCATCCACACCACAGTCAAACATGTAATCAGAGCGGTTTATGCCTAAAAACACAGACTGAAACAGAGAGGAAGTGAGGTGAAATGAGGGCAAGTTTCCGTTTTCCTACATGCCTGGAATAACAGAAAAGTTCTCTTGTTGCCTTTTACTGCAAATATCTTTGATGACCTCACTTCAAAATTCTCCTGGGGGCAGATTCAGTCACTCTCACTTTGATAAATACCTATGTACGACCTGCCTGTGAGTCCTTTGGCCCTTGTTCAGATCCCGCAAACCTCCTCAGTACTCCAGAGGAGCTAACACCTGAGAGAAAATGAGCTTCCGCAAGGACAAGCCCTCCAGAGAAGGTCCTGACAGAGCACGTAGAAGGCATCCCTGATTCTCCCAAGACTCACAGAAGACAAGACAAGCAGGTATTAAACCTTCCCGGTCGAGACCTGGCTGTTTCCAGCAGCACTATCCAAAAGGCATGCCTGCCAAATGGGACAAAATACTGAGCWCGCAGGTTGGAACTGACCGAGATATCATAAACTAAGGAGCAACCTGCTAGGACAATTCAAAGCCAAGAGCAGCAACGAAGCTTGCAGACAGATAAAAGGCAATCGCACTGCAAAGCAAAATGGCAAGGCTGCTAATGGCTGCTTTGATGGGGTCTTCTGCTAAGGTACCTGAGCCAATCCTTCTTCCAAAACTTGCGTGTAGATTCTGAAGAGTCGAGCTGTAAAGTCATCTACCTTGATGGTGCTAGAGAGAAAGAACGAACAAATCAGACCCCATAGAGTGTCGGAGAGAAACAAGAGAATTCCTTCTTCTCTCAGGAAACAAACAAACAAAAAAACCCTCCAAAATCCCCACCCCTACCAGGAACATTTTCCAGCAGAAATTTCAGATCTGTGGCCAGATCAAGTCCTGCAGCACTATTAAGCATCACACCATGAAAGCCTCCTCCTTCAAGGGCCACAGTGCATAACCCAAATCCAGTTTGCTCAGTACAGCTATACTACTAAAAGCACCTTTGTGCAGAGATAACTAATTTGCAGGTAAGCAAAGGCAAAGAAACACAGAAAAACTCCCTAGACAGAGAAAAGAAATCAAGAATCTCTCTGTGCCACTACAAAGTTCACAGAAGAAACTTCAGGAGTTTCAACAAATTCCTCTGTCCTGTGGGCTCCAAATCCTGTGCATTGTGGTGCCAAGCACTTTGTGGGCCTGCTAGCAGAGTCTAGTTTTCCCCCCAGAGTCCAAAATTCCTGAGCTAATTATGAGCAGCACCTCCAAAGTACAGCCCTGGGGCACAGCGTAGGAGTGGGCACAGGGCAGGGAGCAGAACCCGAAGCTCTGCGTTCCTTAACCACAGGTATAAACATGCCTCCAGCCACAGCTCTACTTGCAAGTAGCTATGGAGCAGGCACAAGGGCTCAAGCAGCTCCAAGGGGTTAGGCTTTAGCAAAACATGGACTTTGCTGGTAAGCAATCTCATTTTGTCTGTCCCTGCAGCAAGGTGCCAGAGGGCCAGCATCTGTGCAGCCAGGCAGCAGAGAACAAGCAGCACAAAGGAAAATGGATTTTGTGGAAGCATCAACCCTCCAGATTACAAGGACCACAATCACGGCCATCTCCTAGAGGGGAAGAAGCCCTGAAGGGGATCATCCTGCCTGCTCCTGCAGGTGCTTAACTCCTGTATTAGCTCAGTCCCATCCAAGGCCTTGGCTCCATCTCTGTGCATTCAGCCAGAGCACCACGGCCACATGCCCCATGCCTGCCCCTCCTCAGCCCCTCGAAGGGCTCAGACTCCTGTCTGCCCCTCTACTCCAGGGAGGGTTACTCCAGCAAAGGGCAACAGCCACAGATAAATCCAGGAGAGCCCATAAGCCAGAGCCTGGCTGACCTGCCAGCACCCAGAGCACCACTGCAAAGGCAGGGGACAGGGGCAATTCGATCAGGGGTAAGGGTGGGGAAGGAACAAACACCTTCTCTTAGCAACTGTGGCAGGCAGCAGAACTGTTGATTATCAGACAGTAACGGCCACACAGCAGATGTAAAACAAGACCAAAACAGACTACCAAATCTGGGACTCAAAGACACCTCCAGCAACTCGAATTTAAAGCCTAGGGGCCAGCAAGCTCACAAGTGAGAAGCCACTGGCCTAGAAAGCTGGCTAAACTGAAGATCATTGCACGAGTCCGTTCTTGGCCAGACCTTGCATCTTTGGTAAGGCCCACGGAGACCTTGGAGCACAAAGAGTTGATGAAAATTAATCTTAGGACAAGTAATACTGCAAAGAATAGGCGATTCTTACAGAGGATAAGCGTGCCTATGCTCTAACACACTCAGCATGAAAGACGTATGTATGGAAGCTGGGAATGCCTGAAAGCAGTATAAGAAACATCAGGGAAAGGCATAAGCTGAAGAGCAATAAATGCTTTACATTTAAAATATTTCTTTAAAAGGCATCATCAAAAATTATGTATCTATATACCTAGCAAGAGTACGCTCCAGGAACTCTTTGTTTTGGCTAATGGCATCCACAAGCAGGTTAAAATCTTGCTGAACAGCATATGCTTGTTCAAACAGGGCACTTGGTACAGCTGATGGGAGCAATGTGAAGGGAGCATAATTCACCACCTGAAAACAAGGATCCAGCGAAAGAGAAGTTAGGTCTCTCCCCAAAATGCTACAATATTGGAAACCCACCCCAGATTATGCCGCAGTCTTTAAAAGCAGATGCTTCCTCTGCTTGTTTGAAGGTTCAAGCCATCTTATCTCCTCAGCTCTTTCAGTGCACCACAGACAGGACACACGGCCCTGGCTCTACAGCTCCCGGCTCACCCCACTGCTCAGGCACAAGGCCACTGTCAAAGCCAAAATATTACACTGGACAGAAGATCTCCTCTTTCACCACAATTTTTATATGAGCTAAGAGACACTGGCAGTGAATCTGGCCTCTCCTCCCATGCCCTCCCCTCCTCTGCCTCACACCTCTCAAGTTTCCCTTGAGCCCCTTCAGCGACCGAGCAGAGCCTGGGCTTGGCACAAAGAGCAATCCCGTGGAGAAGACCTTCCTCCATGAACCTCAGCTAGCTCTGAGGGCAGCTGGCTGCCTGCCACTGGCCTCTGTAGGAGGCCACCACCAAAACGTTTGATTTCCTTGGATAGGGAAGTGCATTTCCTTCCTCTGCAGTGACGCCTCTTGTACTTTGCTGACTCACTCTGACCCCGATCAAACGCACTTTGTTCTGGCACTTACGTCTGAAGCATTGGGCTCTTTCTTGGTCCGCATCAGCACGCCTTCGAGGAGCGCGGCATCCACAGCGAGCGCTGCTGCCTCCCGGATGACCGGCTCGTTATACAGGACATCTTCCCACAGGGCAGCCATTGCCAGYACTGAGGAGACAGAACAGAAGTCACCTGCCTGGCCCCAAGTCTCACAACCTTTCCCATTTCACAGCAGCAGGCAGGAGGGTTGGTGGTGGGCCAGAGGAAACTCAGGCAGGTAATTTGGGGAGACGTCACTCTGTAGGAGCTCAGGTACACATGCGAGGAGGGTGCAGACAGCGCAGAYACCTCGGGCAACGTTGTTGCTGGAGAGCTACCACAACCTTTTTCAAACATGGCTCTCCCCGGCTTCCCATGCTGAGGGGAAAACGCCAGTCAAATTTGGGTCCAGCCCTGATCCCTCCACTTCAGGGAGGAGGGTTGTCTCTAGACTCACACTGGCAAACATGGAAATAACGTCCAGAGAGCGAGACTGATGCGCGGAGTGCAGTTTGACGGCGCAGAGGCACCCGGCTAGCTCCGTACGAACGGCMCGGCTGCAGAGCCGCGCTCCACGTCAACGCACCCTGCTCCTGCGGCCCACGGCAACCCCGGCGCGTGCCACAGCGCACCAGCACCTCCGGGCGACAGYGCTGCAACACTGGCTCGCTCCTGATCCGGGTGGTAGTACAGGACGCTAATTAAGGTGTAATTAGCGTTTTGTCACAGCAGTCAGCAGAGGGGCATTCCCAGAGCAAACTGTGGTGTTCACGGCCCAAGCCTGCTCAGCTTAGAAGGGCAACACGGCTGTTTTATGCATGGACTACGGCAATACTCGGACACAGGCGTGCGCTGGATGAAGGCGCCTCCTCATCACGGGTGCTGCGCACAGCCCAGCCTGGGATCCATTCCTCCGGGGCAAGCGGAGGACCCACGGAGCAGCGAGGCCGTGCACGCAGCTCAGCAGTCAGCACCGCGAGTCCTGGGGCTGGAGACGGCGGTTCGTCACGACTCTTAGAAAACCCTTATTCGAAACTTTTACGGCACTGCATGACCAGGAGAGCTGCTGACCCAGCTCCAGGCAGGATGCGACTCCCGCGGCRAGGGGTCAGGGCTGAAGCAGCGATCAGAAGTCAAAAAGGGGGCAGCAAAACCAGCACCGCTCGCCCCCTCCAGCACTTCTGTTCACAGCTGAATTTACCGCTGCGTCGTCGCTGTTACAAAGCGGCTTGGGGAAGAGTGACCCCTCTTACCCACATAAGGGAGGTCTGCGGCCTCTTAACCCAAGTATTGCTCCTTCCCAGGCGAGGAGCTGCCTTTGGTGGTGCAGAAACGAGCGTGTAGGGCCGAGGCAGCTCCGCACCCCTGCACCCTCCTCACCTCGCAGCACGCTCCTGCGCCCGCCTGAACCTGTCGCTGCCCCGCGAGTCACGGGCTCGGTTTCTCGCGCCCCAGGAGCGTGCTCAGCGCTGCCAGCCCGGCCGGGGACGCCGGCCTGGCTCCCAGCGACCCCCAGCCCCTCGCCTGGGCCTCGACCCCGGC
>NW_028186534.1:488670-509871 GCF_003343005.1 Rhea americana | reverse complement strand
GTGATGGGGGGGCTCCCCATGGGGTGGGGGTGTAGGAGGACACCCCATGGGGCGAGGTGGTGGTAGGGGGCTCCCCATGGGGTGTGGGGGTGTGGGAGGACACCCCATGGGGCAAGTGATGGGGGGGCTCCCCATGGGGTGGGGGTGTGGGAGGACACCCCATGGGGCGAGTGATGGAGGGGGCTCCCCATGGGATGTGGGGATGTGGGAGAACACCCCATGGGGTGAGTGATAAGGGGGGCTCCCCATCGGGGGTGGTGATGTGGGGAGGACACCTCATGGGGCAAGGTGATATGCGGGGTCACCTAATGAGGTGAGGTGATATGGAGGGGACACACCATGGGGTGAGGTGATGCGGAGGGTCACCTCATGAGATGAGATGATGTGGCAGTACTTCATGAGCTGAGGTGACATGGGGGCACCCCATGGGATGAGGTGATGCAGGGGGACACCCTATGGGGTGAGGTAATGTAGGGGTGGACCACATGGGGCGATGTGATGTCAGGGGGGRACCCCAGTGGGTGAGGTGACACACGGGGCACAGTGAGTGATGCGGTGGAGTGAGATGACTATGGAGTGTCCTGCACTGRAGCCTTCCCCATGGGGTGAGATGGTGTGGGGGCACTCCCTGGAACAAGCTGATCGGGGGGCCTCCCCGGGAGGAGCTGGCACTGCAGTGTCCCCGTGGAATTACAGGAATGCAGTCAGAGTATGTAGAGATGYGGCGAGGAAGGCTAAGGCCCAGCTGGAACTGAGTCTGGCGAGGGATGTCAAGGACAACAGGAAGGGCTTCTCAACTACATCAGCAGCAGGAGGAGGACTAGGGAGAATGTGGGCCCGCTGCTGAATGGGGCRGGGGACCTGGCRACAAGGGATACAGAGAAGGCCCATTTCAAAAATCATAAGATATAAATTACATATTTTGGGGCGAAAATAAAATCCCATTTGAGGCAAAGGGAATGGCCTGGCCCTTAGAAGTACGCAGTACTCGGAAGTACGCAGTGCTGGCATGTGTGGATAAATCTGTTGTTCTTGTTGTCTTGGCTATAAAACAGTGGTGCGTTAACAGATGAGAGAACAAGTTTACTAGGTCTTTTCCATTTCCCACCCTTATRGAAACCCACCACATAGTTACATTATGGGTTTCTCAGTCCTGAGATGTCTGTGTAAGGACTGCGGTTCTCTCTGATGAAGCTTGTGACGGTTTCTGCCCCTGCGACGTSGCTTTGCCCAGTGATGTGGGTATGATTTTGCTTTTACTGGTCTCGGTGCACGGCAGACAAAGGAGAGGAGGCAACTGTCGTGTGGCAACTGTCACACCAACCCTCTCGTCCCAGCTGAGGCCAATGGCAGGGAACACTCCCTACACGTACTCACCTTGGGCTTGGTGAAAGATTGTGATTTCTTTAGGAGAAATAGTTTTTGTTGCATTGCTAGAGCATGGTTCAACTCTGAAGAACTACTGCAGAATAGATGCAATACCAATAGCGATGTGTTGGCTTTGGAAAGGTCTTCTCTACCAAGTGAAGGTGTCCAACTTTCCCATTAGCTTCAGAAACCATGTAATGTGCTGTGAATAGTGAATGTGATTTCTGTAGAAGTTTCACCCTTATAGGACTGAAGGCAACTTCCAAATATTTCTTTGAAAACAAACAAACAAACAAACAAACCTTAGACCATGTTCACATTTTAGGTGCTATGTCCAGTGGGAGCACAACATGGTGTGACAGTGAAATGACTCTATTGTTAATTGTTCCTGCTAGAAAGCAAATGCTTTGCACAATCACTGTGGTTGCAAAGGTAAAATAGACATTAGACTTCAAATCTTGCCTATGCTCCAGGAATGTTTTGATTTGAAGAATGAATGGGTTGCCTGAAGAGATTGTGGAGTCTCCTGCTTTGGACATATTCAAAACGCKCCTGGATGCAATCCTGTGCAACGTGCTCTAGGTGACCCTGCTTGAGCAGGGGGGTTGGACTAGATGATCTCCAGAGGTYCCTTCCAACCTCAACCATTCTGTGATTCTGTGCRTRATGGTGGTTTGTTAGAAAAGTTTTCTCTAACGGACTCACCACCAATACTTGCCAATATCRTGTTGTGCCTTAATACTGGGGACAATAATTTTACTGATTTATTGGAATAGATCTGATAATTGTTGGGCTGAATTGAAATACCATTTATTGAAAGTAACCAAAGTTTTCCTCTCTAGAGATCGCTGACTGCGACGGTGAGTGATCTTTATTCCTACATTGATACAGAGGATCAGTGTCATCTGCAGAGAGGACAGCAGGAGAAAGACTCAGGACCAAATGACTCAGCTGGTGTTTCCTTGCTGCCAGGGAACAGCTTAAGTGACAAAAATACAAGCTGTGAAGACAGTCTCCTGCTGCAAGTAAATAATCCACAAAATACCAGGCAACACCCAAAAAGAAGTCTCCAAAACCGCTTTTGTTTCCTGGATTCAGCAAACATCTGAAAAGTTTCCAATTGTCTGTGGGTTTCCAGTCAAAAGGGTTTCTTCTTCTGGAAGCAGAAGCCCCTAACTCTTCATTCTGAGCAACCCACACAGACGCTGTCCTTCATCACAATCAAGAAACTCCACCTAGTGAGCTGGAAATGGAGAAATCAATTGCCTCTTGCTTGTCCTCCTACTGCAAACCATAAGGCTGTGCAAGCTGCTTTTGTGTGTAGAGGTGCATACCACATTAAGAATAGTCTCTGTGAATGTCAAGCAACGTTATCATAATAAGTCGYAATAAGAAAACTGAACTAGACGAAAGCTCCTGTAGTTCATAAAACTGAAAGCATTTCCAGTGATAAGACCTCAGCAGGTGAACAGGTAGATTCATATCCTTTGAAAGCAGCATCTGAGAGAACTGGCAGATTGAAAGCTGAGTGTGGTGTTTTGTATATTAACTCATTGACTCTTGCTTTATCTGGGCACTCAGGATTCCTGCCAGGGGCCGCCCCAAAGTGCCTCAGCCTCTGGAGGGGCAACCACAAACAGCTGATTCTGCCGCATATCRAGAGAGCTGGTGCTAGTTAAAGCTGAACCTCTGGGTGAGAACCAGCTCCTTGTGTCACCAGAAGATACACAAGACAGACTCAGACCCATCAGACACTCCATTGTGTATCTCAGTCCCAAAGAAATACAACAAGATCAACATTTTAAAGAGAAATCTTGCAATTCCTTCAAAAGTGACTTGGATATTATACCTTACAGCCTTTGATCGTAACTATAAAACTGTGGAAGAAGCAGAAACTGATACATTAAATACTCTAAACAGAAGCTCTATATGTCATTGCTTTCCACTATGTAACCTGAATATCAGGCTGCATCCAAAGAGGAGATGTGATGCTATGAAGCCCTGACATMCTAGGAGGTAGCAGTCAAGAAGTGTGTGGTAACACACAGCCTCTCTTGACAGTCCTGACCCAGTGATAACTGCAGTTTGGAGGAAACCTGCTGCCTCTCACCAGCCCAGAGGAGGACAGATGGGAAGATGCAGCACATCCTCAGCTTCTGCTTTGGGTGGCCTGTAGGGAAACAGAAGTTTGAGAAGTCTCTCACTAATGGGGAGAGGTCTTCCTCTGCRGAGAGCACAGAAAGTGCACAGGAAGGCCTCTCAACCCCCTCTCTCCCTCTCCCACAAAAGGAACATCTTGCAAATCCTCTGCCTTTTCTGCGGGAGGGAGAGCCTTCCAAGGCTCCCTCTCCTCCCAAGGAGGAGATCCCAAGCAAACCCCTACTCCCTGGTGAGAGAGGGAGCCCAGCCACCCCCTTTCCCTGCAAGAAGGGGCAGAATCAGAGCTCTGTGGCTGAAGCATTGCAGCCTTCAGACAGCAAGAGTGCTGTGGACTCACCGTGCACTGGCAGCAGTCATGACTTAACTCAGCCACTGGAGAAAGGAAGCACATTTGAGGACAATAATAATGCCTCTTCAGAGGAACTGAGGCCTGATGCTGCCCAGGTGCCTCTTGAAGATTCAGTCCTGAATCAGCTCCTGTTGTGCAGATGTGGCCATGTCCCTCCCCACCAACTCTTCCTCAGTGGAGATGTTTCCCAGGCAGTTACCAGGAAAAGCAAAAGCAGCTCTGTTACTGCAATGGAACGTGGTAAATCTGAATCCTCATGTGTGATCTCCTGTGAAGAAGCAGCAGGTGACATAAATGAAAGATACTGGCAACATTACCAAGCTATGTTTCCAGTTCATTCATCCTTGGAAGGCATCCACAAGCATGAGAACAAGAAGATGCAGCTTGCAACCGCACAGTCTTTCTTTGAGAAGGGCTTTCCAGCTAACAGCACGAAAGGTGAGCTGCTGCGGGAAGGTGTGCAAGTGGGAATGAATGGAAAAAAAAATGTCAAGACCAACACAGATGCTGATGCAATACAGCTGAATTATGTCCCTGGTGTATACGTGTGCTCCCTTCCCATGAATGGTGAGGTGACTCGGTCAGAGAACGCCATCTGTCACCCCCTTCTCTCCTCCTCCTATCTAACTGCTGCCAGACAAACCTCWGGCTCAGAAAGTGACTCTTCCAACTGTTGCAAGCCAAAACTGGAAACACCAGAGAGTTACAAGAGTGCAGACAAAGGATCTATGGTCAACCCTTGCCTGGGGAGTAGAAGCTGGTGCAAGTGCTCGCAAGAAATCCTGCTCCACCGTCTGGAAGAAGGTRCTAGCTACAAGGGGAGGAGAGGAACCCTTTCAAAGAGCAATATCCCAGACATCCTCCAGGTTTGTACCAGCTTCAGAGTTTGTACTTGCCACACCYGTCCCTCAGCAGCATAACTCTAGCTGGCCTGCTCACCTCCCACTGGGGAAGAGCCTCCTCAGACTGGGGTCTCCTCACATTTCTAAGCATTTGCAGAGGTGGCTGATGTGGAGAGCATGTTCTCCACCCCTCCTCAGGCAAGACTGGTTCATGTTTTATGTCTTTCATCACACTATCCAATTCATTTGAAATTGTCCCAGCTTGGAGGGACCTGTGAAGTCTGGAAGTCAGTCCTACACCGCTCTGCAGGCCTTCTCTTTCCTGCAGGTCTACTTTTTCTTTCATAGGGCCTCTAAGCACATTCACTCTGTAGAACTTGGAACCTAGACCTTGATTTATTTTACATGACAGATCAGTCCCAGGGTATCTTCTGCTAATCTGCAACACCATTTCTGCTAGAAATGGCAGTGTGAAAAAAATCTGGAGGCATATTTTTGCAGGAGTATATCTGTACTGGAAGAGTGAAAATTTGTTTATATAAAAATAAATCCAATCCAAACCAGGCCCTTCCTACRTTTTTTCTTTAAATATACAAAAGAGCTGTCAGTCCTAACTTGCTCTGCCCTTACAAAAAGCATAATGCGAACAAATTATTCTAACAAGTTTACCAGTAACATAACATTGATACAGTGTAACTAGAAGAAAGATTTATTGTATCACAAGGCATTCCTCTGTGTACTTATTGGAGCAATATAATTATTTAGGCATTTTTACTGAGCATTTACGATACAGCTATGTGAAGTGGTATGGATATGTGAGGCTCTGACAAAAGCAGTGGGAAAGAACATGGTTTCTGACCTGGTTTGTGAATAATGTTTCATATCACTGATTATTGACAAATAGACAGTTGTGTGAAGCTTGTGCATAGCTGGAAGAATAAAGGCTGCACACAGCCTCAGATTTGCATTTTATTTGAACTTAATTTTTCACTAATGCAGGTTTTGGAATTGAACGTGTAATCCATATATGATGCTCAGCTCCTACAGCCACAAAACCAGGAAACTGTAAATTATTATTTCATTGACTTTAGTATACTGCCAACAGATACTCATTTTTTTCTGCATACTGTACAGCCAGAGATGAGCTTGGACATTTCCTCATGTCAAGGAATCAGAGAGGTGCTGGTGGGGAATAGACTGGACTCTAACCCAACCTCCTGCTCAGAGTAGGACTGTCCCTAGCAGTAGATCAGGGTGGCCATGCCTTTGTCTTGCTGGGTCTTGAAAATCTCAGAGAATGCAGATCTYCCCACCTCTCTGGTGACCTGTGCCAGGACGGCATCACCCTCTTGGAGATGAAGTTTTTCCTAAAGTCCAACCTGAATGTCCCAATCTGCAATTAGTGGATGTTGCCCCTTGTGACATTGTTTGACACTGCCTAGAAGAGTTTGGCTCCATCATCTTTGTATGTAACTACAGCCTTCTCCTCTCAAGCCAGACAAGCCCAGCACTCTGAGAAGAGAGRGAAGGTCTGGGCAACGGAGACTCAGGTGTTGCTCACAGGTCTAGAGCTGGCTCCAATGCTGAGGGACTGCCTGCCCCTGGGGATAAGCCAGAGCATATGTGATGTGTGAGAGTGGCAAATGGAGTGCTTCACCTCTTCCAAGTTTTCTTTCTTTTCTTTAGGATGTTTCACAAAATCACCACTACTAGAAAAAAAAAGATGAAAGCACAGGATCTGTGTGAAGGCAGAGCTCAGTACAGCATTGGATGAAGCGGTTGAATAATGATGAGACGTACTGGCTTCAAATCCCTGGTGAGAGTTTACATCAAAGTATGCATGCCTGATGAATAAAGAATGTCTCTGTATGGTGTGCCGCAAAGCTTGGGGCCACAGAGCCGCAGCAGTGGGGCTGAATGAGGGACATGGCTGGTAGCTGAACTGTGGATGCAGACAAGAGAGGCTGTGCCAGGCTTGCCCTCAGTGTGCTGTGGTATGGTGCTGTCTTGCAGCCTTGGGCAGGAACAGGGTTTAAGAACAGCCCTTGTGTGAAAATGGAGAGGTTGGGCTCCACTGCCCAGTGCACACTCAGCAGCTCTGTGTGACCTTGGCTCGAGGGCAGTGCACCAGCTCCGATCCCTCCTTTTTTGCCTATCCCTGCATCATGTGGAGCATCCCTGGCCTGGAGCGGGGCTCACAGGTTCCCTTTATCTTCCCACAGTCCTAGGGAAGGAGCTGACTGTGCACAATTTCTGCTCTTGGGGGGAGCAGCATGTCCAGGATGCTGGCAGAGCAGCACCCAGCAGTGCTGCTGGCCAGTGGTGACACTGTTTTTCTGTGTGCGTTAGGAATGCGTTCCTGGTTTAGGGGGTAATTGCTAACTTGAGCAAGTGTAGCAGCAATGGGAGAGCCCCTCTGCCCAGTCTTGCCCTGCCTTCTCGCTCCTATGGGCAGCACAGCCCAGGAATTGGTGCTGGCCCTGTGTGCCCACCTCACACTGTGTGATGGGCACAGGGCATGTGGCCATCATCCCAGTCTGTCCTCCAGATCATGCTATTGTCAATGGTGCCCCAACCTGGCTATTTTAGGAGGATGGTATGATATGTGGGGAAATAATCTGGTGACCTGGGGCCTGATCTCAGTGCCACACATCTGCTCTCATAGCTCTGCTTTTGTTGGTCTGTGTGAGCTTGGTCACTGGAGTTGAGCGGCTGCAGTGTAAGGACAGAGCTCATCTCATGTCCGTGTCACTAGCAGTGCTTCATCCAGGCACTGTGGCGGGCAGAACCCGCTGCCCTGCTCTACCCTCTCACACCAGCAGCTCCTGGGTTTCCAGCCTCTGCAGAAACAAAGCTCCCCAGGCTCATAGTTTCTGTGGCTCAGGCTGCCAGCCATCAGCCTCTTGTGCTGATGACCCAAATTGTATCAAGGGCTCTAGGTTTTGCAAGCCCTAATGCTTACCTACGTCGGAGTTGACAACCCTGCTCTGACCTAGCCTCCCTCATTGACTTCAACTGAGTGCTTACCTCTCTGTCCTATTTTTCCCTATCGTAAAATGGGAGGAGTAGTGCTCTCCAACAAGCAGCAAGGCTGGGACACTCTGTGGTCTCACTGCTGTATAGGGAGGGGAAGATCACTGCAGATGGCAGGTAAGGAGAGCACCCGGACAATGACCTAGGTGGACATCAGGTCTCTTTGGTGTGATGGGCCTAGGCCTATTGTGCGCAGGCTTCCTGCACACATGCAGCTTTAATGTTAGCTCAGCTTTTCATGAATGCCTGAACCCTGATGCATGCTGAAACCCACCAGCTGCTGTGCTGGACTTGACTATGGTGCTATGTGGAATGGAAGAAAGGATGCTTTCCTCTCTTGACCACTGACCTGCTGATAATTTTGGGCAAGAGACTTTATCCTTTGCCTTGGTTTCTCCATCCACCCTCTTCTCTGCCTTCTCTCTGATGATAGAAGCTAAGTGTTGTTATCTGGCAGCAAAAGCAGTCAGTACCAAGTCGGGGATGAGACATGCTAAGTGCCAAGCCCGAAAGGAAGCCCTCATCTCTGGAGTTCATCTGCACAAGTTAAGTCTAGGATGTCTCCTCCTCCCTGAGCATCACTGCATGCCAGCCTCACCTGTTGGCTGGAAGAAGCTTGCCTGGATGTGCTCCACCACTGCAAAGACAGTTCCTGACCCATCTAACCGGCAGAGAGGCAATGGGTGGATTGAGACTACATATATATATATATATGCACATTACATATATACATATATATATATATATATATGCAGCTGGCACCCTCACTGGCAGCCATGCTCCAAGCATAAATACATATATGCATATATATATATATATATATATATATGTATATATGTAATGTGTATATATATATATATGCATATATGTATTTATGCTTGGAGCATGGCTGCCAGTGAGGGTGCCAGCTGCATGCATGCTGCACTGAGGAGTGTGCTGCTTGTGCGCTCACACAAGTCTGCATGCTACGGTGCACACCCATATACCTACAAGTGAAACTCCCAGACACGAGCGTCCAGCCTTGGGACGCATTAATTGGAGGATGCTGGGATGTGCTGGCCCATGATGAGGGTATTTCTTCAGTAAGCACTGAGCAAYGCTTACTGTTACATGTGGTCACCTTCCACAGACAGATCATCATCAGTGGCCAGGCTTTTTATTCTACTACCAGCTTCAGGAATTGTCCAAGTCATTGCAAGTTTCTTGTCTCTGCTTTTACTGTCCCATTAATGAACGTTTATCCAAAGGGCTTAGTGTGTGGGCTTCTTTGGAAGGGAGTTTGTAAAAAACCTTTCTCCCCTTCTCAGCTGCATTTCTCAGGGGTACAGCATGCCCTACACACTTCTCTTGGGAGCCCGTGCCAGTCACATGCCCATGACAGGCAGTGCTTTTTCACTCTGACTGCCCACCCCACCACAAATATCCCTGTGTGGTTTCTGCCAGCGCCCTGCTCAGAGTGGTGGTTGGAGCAGCGGAAAAAATGGGAAAAATGAAGAGTAGCCTCACCCCTGGTTACGGGTCAGTGTGAGATGCCATGGGACACAGACATGCCAGTGCAGAATTTAAGCATGATACCCTGGGTGCAGGCAGGGGTGGCAACCCCTTGTCCTATGTACTTTGGCTGTCATATCCCCCTGAGCACTTCTGGGAGTGACACATGGGAGCCAGACGTGGCTCACATCACTGCTGTCATCTGCCAGGAACGAGTGATCTGCACCATCACCAGGGCAGAGCATTGTTTCCTGATGACTCTGGCAGTGCCTGTAACAATTTCCCCAGTGCATGGAGGTACCTCAGCCCTGGCCACCAGATCTCCAGAAGGACGAGGTGTTATGCTGACGGGTGGGATCACTTCTGCCAGCCCACCCTTTGCTCTGTCTTGCTAAAAAGATCCTGCTGTTATCGTTCTTCTGCCTTATCTCACGCTGCGTAGCTCTGAAACAGTGCTCTGTGGTTATAGAACTCCAACACACCCATTTTGTGGCTTTTCTGGCCTGGGGAGTCCTATTTCTTTTTCCTCTGTGGATATCCTGTGCCATCCCTTTAGTGAGTAATCATGGATCTAAACCTTTGATGARTAATAACCCAGAATTTAGAAGCGGATTGGTGATCCAATCCTGTCTTGCTGGAATATCGCTCTTACCAGGAGCTTGCTCAGCCCCTCAACACTGGGCAAAGTCTGTTCTCCCAGCTGTTGGCCAAATGGCAGAATTAAGGAGGAAAGTCAAATAGTTTTAAAGGCAATGCGGAATGATGGAGTTTGACTCAAAGAGAAACACTCTCCTCTCAATCCTAGGTCTTGGCAGTGTCCTGAGTCCTCTCTACTCTATTTGCTCTGAGAGTCTTAGGGCATAAAAAGCTTGAGTTTCTGTGCGAAACTTTGCAAAAAAATGCTCCAGTTTTATTGCARGAAAGTGGAAAAAGGTGCTGCTCTCTCCTCAAGAACTCCCAGAACTCATGCATACTGCTCAGACTAGGAAAGCTCTTTTTATAGAGAGCKCTGGCTTACCTTTTCTTTCTCTTTTTCCAAATTCAGCCTGGAGAATGAGATCTTTTCATTGTAATCCAGTAGCCTAGGAAGGATTTGTACATGAATATAGCCCATAATCTCTTCCGCAACGTAAGAGAGCTGCAATGCGGCTCAGAGAAGGTTAAATGATAAAAAATATGGCAGACATGGTAAGTATTTGGCATGTTACGTGCAACAAAAGATGAACAACAGCAACTGGGACATTATCTTTATTTGCTAAAAATAGAGACCTGCAAAGTTGCAAGAAAAGCACATTATACTTGTAAACCTCTCCTCTGACTGTTAGAGAGCCTGCAACGATGGGCTTCGAGGCTTTAGGATGTCGCATCCCCTTTCAACGGCTGCCCAGCGCTCAGACAATTGAAACTCAATCCAATATCAGCAATAGCAGGGAGGAATAAATAGTTCTGACACTACCCTGCTTTGGTTTTACATCAGAGCCTGCTGTGTGAACGTGACGGTTGTCACAGGTACGTCCTCCCGCACAGCTCCATTCCCGCACCTGGGAAGTTTGTGGCACAGCCTAGGCCCCCAAAGTCCTGCCAGTGCCCTCTCTGTACTTGCAGAGCACAAGCACCCCGGCGCTGAGCGCACTGACAGAGCACACCAGCAAGCGAGCAGATTGTGTGCCAGCGATGTTGCGGAGTTATGCACGGGCATTTGATACACTGCAGCTGACGGGCCTGTTGCAGAGCTGGGTGCCTGGCTGCCGTCCACTCCTTCAGTGAATCACTCATCAGCCTCACACGGGTGCACTCCATTTCCCCGGTACCCAATAACGCAGACAAAAAAATATCCCCAAATGCTGTTTTGCTCTTCCAGCTGCAAAGAAACAAGCTTAGAAAAATCTGAGGTTTTGGCCAACGCTGGATATTTTGTGCATTAATAGAGAAAATCATTTTGAACTAGAGTAGTACCAAATCCACTGACTTGACCATGCCAGCAAAGGGGATGGATGATGTGATGTTTGACATCAGCCAAATAAAGGCCAAACAATAGGGCTATTTTTGTGGGAGAGCGTTCAGAAAACTCCCTGGGAAGCTGAACCTTGCGCTGGCCCAACATGCGAAAGAAAAACAAGACAGAGCTCTTGCACTCCAGCTTCTCTGTTGTATAAATACCAGCTTCAGTAAGGGCACGAAAGAAATCTATTATCTCTGCATTTCAATGTGAAATGCTCTGGTAAGGCCAGCAATTTTAACCCCCCCCACACGTGTGCCTATTGTTTGAAGTGCAGAACAATTGAAGAGTGCTCTAATGGGCTAAAGATAGAAAGGCAGCTGGTGCTGTCCTTTTCCCTGTAACTGAGAATAAAACAATGACCAAGTATTGTCTGCATTACTGGAGCAATGACATTGGACTCTCTGCCAAAAGAGCATCTAAAAGATCAATGAAACCCGGGTTATTTTTAAATGGGTAGTGTCATTTCTTCCCGAAAGTAATTTCACTTCCTTAGCTTTTCCACYAGGCCTTTCTGCGACATTAAGTGGCCATGTAGTGAAGTATAAATAGAATGAAGCCYGGCTGTGAGAGAGACAAAAGGAACAGGGCTGACGGAAAACAAAGCGATCGTAACAAACCTCGGTTTGGCTGTGCCTTCGCTTCCCAGAGCTGTGCACAGAGCAGGCCCCAGGGCTCCCTGGCAAAGGGCAGAGGCAGGGACAGGGATAGGGATACCTGTCTCCTAGTCTTTCTCCCCTGTCCGTGACCACGGGTGCTGAGCCCTGAGTGCTGACTCCCCTGGCTCAGACCGTGGGGGGATCAGCTTCCTGCAGGCACAGCCCCCCAGCTGGGGCATGACTCTTCCCTGTGCCTCATGGGCCTTTCGTGGGCCCAGCAGCTGGGTAGTACAGGACCAGAGTTCCTCCAACACAGTACTTGCTTCCTGAGGGGAGCTTTTAGGGAGCTGGCCATCAAACAGAAGCAGCATTAGCTTCATACTTCTGTCCAGCTCAGCAGTTGCACTGAGATGCACAAGGCAATCCTTGAGTCCACAAGCTGTTGTCCAGGATCTTGTCTAGGGACAAACGGCATCTTGTAAGAGAAACATGTTACCTGCAAGACATCATCCCACCAAGGTGTATCCAGACTGGAGAGTGGAAACCTGGGGTCAGATATTCAATGCAGTGTGGAGAAAACAAAGCCCTTCACTCCTGGGGTGGAGCAGCTGTTGGATACKGAGTCAAGGCTGGAAGATCGTCTCTGGGCATAACAGAATAGCAACTGGATTTTTTTTTCTCTCTTAGCCAATGTGCAGTGAGTTCTTGTCCCCAAACCAGGCCTGGGCTGGAGCCTGCTATGGCCTTCTGTGCAGGTCCAAGAGCAGGTGCCCTCCACCAGAAGATGTTAAGGTTCTGCTGCCAGGGCCAAGAATGGAGAAGTCCTGGGTAGTTGCCACCATCTCCTGCCATCCTAACCAAAGTATGGCCTGCTGGAGACTCAAAAGTGAGCTACCTCTTTTCTTTGACTGTATGATGGACTGTAGTGAAGTAGGAAGGTCTCCTGTCATGATCTGGGGATATACAGGAATATTGCTTCCTCCCAGGTGCAGCCAGCCTCAAGCCAGAGTCCAAGCCTATCAGGTCCTACAAGAAGGTCCTTGTGTTTGCTGCCACTCCATTTTGAACAGTTGTCACTTGTCACTGGATAAACTGAGCTCGATCAAGTGTTCATCCTACGTGACCAAGCACACGAGGAGGGCAAGCTGTGCTGTGTCTAAGCTGACAGTGAGTGGAAAACTAGGTATATGGGCTAGGAGAGCAAAGCTATGGCCTTCGCCAAGGAAACAAATGCTCAACCAAACAGCAGGTCCCAGCCCAGTGTGGCCACTTCTCATCAGCTTATCTTCTCAACACGTCCCTAATCTAGGTTTCCATGGAGCAAGAAGAAGGCGTGTGAGGAGTGGAGAGAGCAGGGGGCTGTGATGGGATTGTCTGGGGGACTATTGCTCTTTGAGCAGCTGAGTTGCGCAGGTTCACTGTGATAATGTATCTGCAAGGCTACAGTGCAGAGAAGCTGGGTCAAAACAGGAGTGAAACAGCCCCTAAATGGCTTTATGGAGCTGGAGAGGTGAAGCCCAGGCAGGAGGGAGAACACAACCTTCCCTCTTGTTCCCAGGTCTCAAAGCACATGGAAACTGTTGCAAAACAAGAAACCATTAGGGCACTCCAAGAATGGCAGGCCCAGAATATGGACTGGCAGAGCCATGGCCTGGTGCTGGCTCTGATCTGAGCTCTCTGCCTCCATCACAACCTCCAAGGCAGCTCTGGGTCTTGATTTCCAGCGGCTGTTACCCCCTATTGCCCCTGAAGAGTGCTAATTCCAAAGACCTAGCAGAGTCTCTGGGTTGAGGCATCCAGCATGTGGTTGTCTGTGCCCTTGGCAGGCTCTGTCTCCTTATGCTTTGGGAATATGACCACAGCTCTCCTGGCGCAGCATGCTGATGCTCTACTCAGCTGTAGGCCCTACAGGGAAAGAGTGTCCTGCAGAGGCCCAGCTGCTGAAGGAGTTATCCTTCTGAGATATCCTTCTCGATCTCCTGGCAGGCCTTCCCACATGTATGCCATGGTTCATGATGAATTACGGCAGCTCTAGGTTTGGCCTTTCTGTGCTTGTGTCAATACGTGCCTCCCGAGCTGTTATTTGCCGACTCCATGCCCAAGCCTGGCCCATTTCCTAAGGTGTTGCGTGCTTCATGCAGATGCCAATCTCTGAGACTGGCTTATGGAACTGAGGCCAACAGGCCTGGCCGTAGGAAGGACAGCCTAATGCCAGGGSTTCTCACCACTGTGTGAGTGTGATAACAAGCCTTGGCTCAGCCCAAAGCTGAGGAGTAATTATCCACCATGGTCCTCTCCAAGCTGGGAGCCCRGCACTGGCCTTGCGTGCAGACCAACATACACCAGCTACTGTTTCCCCTCACACCCTTCCTCTGTGGGAGCACTCCTATTTTATTCCCTTCCTGGCGTAGCAGCAAGGCAAACATTCCCTTCAAACAAAAAGGACATCCTGGCTGGAAACAGGTAACTGCTTGTCAAAGCACTGGAAAGGACTCCTGGTGTGATCATCTGTTTCAAGTGGACTCGCTCTGCCTTACAGCTGCCATTTAGCCTTTTGCTATTCATTTCTTCTACCTTTTTCAAAGTTTCTTCTGCTCTGTTGCTGTGTGCCAGGGCCTGTCTCAGCAAGCTAGCTGCAGTGAGGTGCTGTTAAGTGTTCAAATAAATGGGGCAAGAGTCTCTTTTCTCTCATCTCTTTTTGAAACACATTGCCAAAACCTCAGGCATGTTTGCCACAGTCAATTCACACATTGCTACAGGAAGTAGAATGATTTTTGCAATGTTCAGTACAGCCTTCATCCTTAAATGAAACCTGGATCTTTTCAGTGCCAATCTCTCTAGAAAAAAAAAATACAAGAAACTCAAAACTAGTAGATTCAAAATGAACAAACAAAAATTCCCCAGTTTTCCTAGTCTCCAGSTCATCTTGCTGTCTCTGATACTCATTTTGAGGCTCTTTTCTTGTCACATGCTCCCAGGTGCATGTAGCAGTGCCRCTGCACTGGAAGCGAGGTGCCAAGAGGCTCAGCCCTCAGCACCCTCGTGCTGCAGAAGCCTCATGCCATAACGAGCTGCTTCCACGGCACTGAGGCACTCACTGTAGCAGCAAGTTCACATACTTTCCTGAGGGTTTATGAAGTTAGCACCTCATCCGTGGCCAAATGGCAGCCAGATGGGGATGCAGGTGAAAGCATATTCCTGGTGTGGTATGTCCAGGCAGTAGGGGACACACATGCTGGAGGGGCCCAGGGAGCAGAGATGAAGGGATTAAGCACTGTGCCCCATCTTGAGCCCTGTGGGTGCCTCTTTTGGCTCCCTGCAGCAGTGTCRGTGCTACATCCCTGTCCTTGCTCCACATCTTCCCAGCATGTGGGCCTTGAGAGTAAGTCTCATAGACCCCTCTAAAGCTGACGCCATCACACTGAGACCACCACCTCTTCTCCTCTCTAACAAGGAGCTGGGTCTGATTCTTCTGCCTGTAAATTCAGGAATAATTCTGCTGATATGGAGGAATACATTAAAAGCAGAGCTGGGATTGTGGTTGCTATCATCTCTCTCACTCTCTGGTGGGATGTGGCTGTGGGGAAGGAATACAACAGGAAAATGGTTCCTAGCGCAGGCTGTAGCCCAGACTCTGTCTCAGCCCTAGAAGGCAGGATTGCTTTTTGGTGAAAAAGTGCTTCCTAGAAAACACATCCATGATGTTGGTATTTGCTTTGGAGGGAGCCTTGCAGCCACAGGCKTGTATGGCCAGGCTGAGCCAGAGGGACATTGTCAGACTTGTAGCACTGGCCTGTCACCTTCGCCTGTCTGCTTGTAAGTGGACATTCTCGCTTGATGGAAATATGCCTTAAATAGCCCCTTTGCAGATTGTCTCTATCTAATCAGCTGCCTTTGCAGTCCCCTCTAGTGCATTTCAGGGAGCTGATAGTGCTGATATATTAAGTGTAGAAACCTCTAGCGAACTGTCTGACACATAGAGTAATTCTCCTTCCTGTCACTTATCAGAACTTGCTAATGGGAAACATTCCTCCTATGGGGTCAGGGAGCAGCCCTGGGATTTTACTGCACAGGATGACTGGGCTCTGGGCACCCTCCTGGTTCTCCTGAGATTGGGTAGGCACTGATCTGGCTGTAAAATGCTGCTCGGTAAAGGAACTGCTCTGTAGTCTAGCGCTGGTGGTGTCATGTCCCATGGAGAGAGGCTTCTCCCATCCTCAGGAGCAAAATTGAGGAGCCCTTTCCTCTTCCATCATGCCATGAGATCCCAGTGGGTCAAGCAYAGAGCCACAGGGGGAGCAGATAGCACATTGATGGCCAAGGGAGATGCTTCTGCAGCTAGGGATGGTTGCACAGGRTGGGTGAAACATTCAGGCAAACTGCTTGCTTCAGACTCTAACTACCTAAAGTAAATTCCTCTCTGCTCGGACTAGAGGSCATGGGCTCCTAGTTATGCCTGTGGGGTTTCATGGGAGCTTCATACAAWCCTCTTTCCATAGCTGCCCCACTCAAGATGCCCATTTTACATGTGTGTGAGCAGGACACAGCATGGGCCTTCCCAGGAATATGAGGAGCTCCCTACCACACTGAAAACCACATCACAACCTCCAGCTTAGAAAATGTCCGAAACTAAAGGAAGTACATTTTAGCAGCTGCTGGAGTGRCCGTTCCATATTTCCCTGTCTGTAGATCTGCTAGGCCTTTGATGGGCCCTGCTGGAACATCTTCAAAGAGGGAGAGAAACTATGGCTAACAGAAGGAACTGTAGAAGGAATCTCCGAAAATAAAATCGCTTTAAAGATAAGGCAGGGAGGGGGTGAGCAGAGCATGGGGTGGGTACATGCCCTGAGAAGAATGTGTGAGGCTGGGCCAGCTGGTGGGTCTGGGCCGAGAGCTCATCCCACTGCTGGGGCACGCGTGGCAAAGGTACTTGGCACCAGACCTGCCAAAGGCCTTAGGCTCCACCAGGACGTGGGTGGAAATCTGACTCCAAGCTCACAACAGTGAGGCGGAAGACCACCAGGCTAACCTCAGAGGAACCCGTGGTCAACCAAGGCTTGTTTGCACTGCGTTGTTCTTCAGGACACTACCCTGCTTTTGCTGCCTCTCACCACTGCCATCTTGGCACAGTTGAATACATTGATGCCTYTTGGACACCAGGCAAAGTAGAATTTCAGTGCTAGCATCCCCTGACTATCTCCMCAGGAGGGTATAGCAGCTACGTCTGCATGTGCCCACAGTGTCCAGCTCCGCACAGTGAACCTAGGCTCTTCTCAAATCTGGATGAGGACATGAACTGCTGACTACCAGCCTTGTGGGAGAGTGCCCCCCTCCCCCCACACATGGAGGTGTGGGCTTACATCCTGCTTTATCCTAATGAGCTCAAAGTCACCTTGTTTCACCAAAGGAACATGCCCTATGTGCCAGGGAAGACAAACATGGAGAAAAACTTTACACTACACAGTCAATGAGGACAATGTTAACCTGTCCCTGAGCCTGGCTRTCCTCTCTCTGGAGGCTCAACACATAGGGGAAGAGTCCAGGGCCCTTCTCCACCCATAAATCTCACAGTCTTTACTGCAAAACAGGATGGGAGGGCAGAGGGCCTGTCTGTCACTGGAGGGCTGCAGAGTTGTGGGAAGGATGCTCCCCAGGGTGAGGCTGGGATGCCYAGACTCACACTGCTGTGGGTGCTTTGAGCATTGATTGTGGCAGAAAACTGTGCCGGTGTGCTGGCCAGCGGGTGCTCTGTGTAACRAATCCCTAGTCATCCTATACCTCAGCTTCCCCTTCAGCTCGGTGCTGCAGTACCTTCAGGCAGAAGAGAGAAATGGCCATGAGAGAAACYGCCCGAGCTGGGACGGCAGGGCCCTGGTGCTCGGCACCTGCAYGCAGCTCACAAGTTGTCTGGCTGTAGCTAAACTATTTGCACCTTTGGAGGTTGCTGCAGCTCATTTCACACGTGTCAGTGTTGAAGCCAAGCAGCCAACAAACACGCCTGCTTCCACAAGAGGATAAGATGTCTCTGCGGCAAGGAAGAAGCAAAGCTACACTGCAAGGAGGACCAGCATGTGTTGTCTCGTGGAGGGGCTGAGAGGGGGTCACCCCCCACCCCCGGCCTGGTGAGCGTGTCCCCAGCCGTGGCATGYGCTGGCAGTCACCTGGCTGCTTGGCCATCCAGGCCCTTTGCTCCCAGGTAGGGGCATGCCGAGCCTGCGTGTTGACCACGTGTGCCTGGTCGCTGGGCAGTGGCCACGASAGTCCCACGGCTGCGGCGAGCGGGGCTGCCCAGCACTGGGCTGCCACTGCAATGCCTCTCCAATCGGCTTTGCCGCGGGGAGAGGGAGAGGAGTGGGGRGAAAAGCTTCCAAGCCTGCTTTGCTTTTTAAATACACCACAGGAAAGGCAATGAGAGGAGCAGAACTCCTAAATGCCACCGGCTGTCCTGCAGCGAGCGCTGCCTGTGGTGGAAACGGCCTGCGAGAGTCCTTTGGGGAGGCAGCAACGTTGYGAGCCCAGAGGGGCAGAAACATAATTTCACTTTGGATGCCAGCAACTAAAATTACTCTTCCCTGAGTGTGGCACAGGCCACCCTTTGGCCCTTCCCATTTCAGAGAACAYGTAGCGGAGCTGCTGGGACGCAGGCGGGCTCGAGGCCGTGAGCGCTGTGCTGTGCCTGGTGTCTCTGGGGGAAGTACAGCAACCTCTCTGTCAAGAGAGTCTTTTAATCTGTCCTAGCCAYGAGCCAAGCTCGCTGCCTGCAGCCCCGTGGGCTCTGAGAGCGCAGGACGCAGGGGTTACAGCTGGGCAGATTTTGCCAGGCTTGGGCCCAGTGCAGCAGGGCAGAGCTGGGGGCTCGAGCCCAGCCCTTCCCAAGCAGCACATGTGCCCTCCTGGGGCTGAGCTCCACAGGGCCGCTGTGGCTCTGGGGGAAGAATCRGGCGCCTCTTAGAAAACTGTTGAGTTTCATTTGCCTGTAACTAGAAAAGTAAATTCTGGTGTTTGTGAAATCTGCTGTTAAATGCAGGAAGCAGCTGATGTTCCTTGGTAAACAAGGCAAGTCCTTGGAAAGAAGGTAAYGTGGTAGCAGGGGCTGAGCCCTGGGATCCTTCTTCTGGTCCTGGGGCGCATGGGCATGGAAAAGCTGAACCAGAGCCGAGGGAGAGGTTCGGCTGTGCGTGGCTTGGGGAGCACGCCGACGGTGCTGCTCTCCACCAGACAGCGGTTCTGGCAGGGGCATGAGGAAGAAAGCAGAATCGCTCAGGTGCAGGAGGAGCAGCAGCAAAGTTCTTGTTCCTCAGCTCCCCTCTAGATCAGGCAGACACAGATAGCCTTGGAGAGCTGCGCTGCCTCCAAAGCTGGCGTTTCTCGCTCTGCCTTTGTACTCGCCTGACAATACAGGAATAAAAATAACCAGGCTGCATTTGCAGAGAGATAAAAGCGAAGTTTGCCTTTTGTGTCTCTCCGGGCAGTGGGACAGCAGCACCAATGGAGCTGTGGGGACATGACACATGGGAATTTCTGACATATCTTTTCCCACTCTGACCTTGACAGACACAATAAAAAGGGGCTTTGCTGCACACACACAGCCACTCAGTCCTATCGCCGAGGTTAGTAATAAAGAGCATGTCTGTGTGCACGCTTGTCCTGTGCTACTAACCCGCTTCACCTTTGCAGGATAGCTGTTCCCAGAGGACAGGGGCTCTTGAACTGACTGTGGCGGTGCAGGGGAGGGCAGGACAGACCTTAATCGAGAGCATTTTTGCTGAGATCTGYGCACTTTGCCGACTGACTGGCTAGCAGCGTGGGTTGCAATGGTTGCAATAGCTAAGGCATTTTGAGSTTCTGCTGTGCGCTATTGTGTTAGATAGAAAATAGGAAGCAATATCATAAAAGCGCTTTTCCAAGCAGCTGTCACTGTGGTCGTCTAGAAGAGATTTTGCAAGGTTTAGTGCTTCCACCCTCGCTGCTATTGTCTGCAATATTGCTCTGGAATGAGGAGCCAGGTCTTTACATGGGTTTTGGACAGGGCACTAGTGCTCAACAGGTCTATAAACTTGCAATAATTTTTAGCTAAGTTTATCAAGAAAAGAGGTGTTGGACTCTAATGACATCCAAAATGTGAATATAGATTTCAGCACTAAAGCAATGCAGGGCACGTAGTTGGGACTTGTAGTGCGGGGCAGAGCAGTAATTGCATTATTATTACAGTTATTAATAGCTAGTATTGTTGTCACTGTCTTTTCTTGCTCTCTAAAATTAAAAGCATGTTTGGCAATTGCATTTCTCTTGGTTGGCAGCCCACTGCTGGGCTCTTTCTCTGTGCACTGACTCCTTCTCCTTACCCTCTTTTTAGCGTTCAGGTGTCTTTCACTCTTCTTTTGCTGCTGTCAAGCCGTCTCCCTCCAGCCAAGCAAGATGTCTATGCTAGACATGAGCGAGTTTGGGGAGGCTGCTGAGTACCTCCGGAAAAGCTACACAGAGCAGCTGAAGCTTCAGACAATTCCATTTGATGGTAAGCCCTGCAGAAGCTTGCAGCCAGCAGGTAGAGCCTCCAAGGGAGCCCTTGGCCATAGCTGTCTCTGTAAAGCATCCCTGCCCCCTTACCTGTGTGGCTGAGTGTGGCAGGGCTTATGATACGGGAACTGGTATTGTAGGATCTGGAGACTTGCCCCCCACCACACTGGAGGACAAGAAGATCTCAGAAGTAGGAAAGGCAGGGTTTTGACTGTCCCGTCATATTCAGCTGCAGTGCAAGGAGAAGGCAGCCCTTCGTCTTCCTCTGTGGTGGCCAAAAGGACAGAGGGAGATAGGCTGAATGTGTAGTGGCRTGGTGAAGCTGTCTCCAGCTCCATCTCATTTTGGAGGTGTACAGCGCTTGCTCCACAGCCCTCCCATTCTGCCCCAGCCACCCCACTGTATTGCAGCTGGTATTTCTGCTGCCCACAGTGTTACTGGGCTCCAGGGACGAGCATATGCTCGGCAAGCTTTGCATCTATCTCAACACAGCAAAGGAGGAACAACTTAAGAAATAAGATTTTTGTCTCCTCTAAACTGCATTTTTCTCATGACATTCTGAATGCAAGTACACATTAAACAGCAGTCATCTGTCAACATAAAAGTTGATCTGGGAAAGTTAAAGAACTGCCAAACATGAAAAATCAAAGAAATCCCAGCTCCTATGACCAAGAGCATAGGAAGGAATAATGATTGTCCTTCCATATAATCAGACTGCATTCATGCGGCCTTCATTTGATAAATGGTTTCCTCCATTTCAACCTGTTTTTTTCCCTTCCCTTCCCTTCCCTTCCCTTCCCTTCCCTTCCCTTCCCTTCCCTTCCCTTCCCTTCCCTTCCCTTC
>NW_028186534.1:453184-488414 GCF_003343005.1 Rhea americana | reverse complement strand
TTTTCTTTTTTTTCCTCTCCTCCTTAAGGGAAGAAGCGAGCATGGATTCCGGATGAGAAGGAGGCTTATATTGAAGTAGAAATCAAAGAAAGTTCTGGTGGCAAAGTCACTGTGGAAACCAAAGACAAGCAAGTAAGCAAAGTCTTCCCTTTTTCAAGGGCTGGTAAGAATGTGTGCTGGGGGGGATATGTGAGATGAGATCGTGTCTGAACCTAGCCGAGCTCTCCCTGATAACACTTGCACGCCCCGCGGTCGCTCGTCCCCCGAGGGCTGGCTGTGGTGTTTGTCACACTGCAGCGCGTCAGGACACATAGGCCAGTTCCTCTCCAAGCATGTCAACGGTTCAGCGTTCCYCCATCAGATGTTAGCTTTCAAAACTGATCTACCCTGTGAGATGGATCAAAGGGAGGTAGTCAGGCTTCCCCAGCACAAGTCCCAGCCGTGCCTCCCCCCAGCCGTAAGGAGGGCTGGTGAAGGAAGCGCCTACTCCAGAACAGCCCTTTGCAATGCTGAATGTGTGGCTAACTGTGAAGAGCAAAGCAAAAGGTAAGGATCCAATTCCTGCTCCTTTTAGCCTGGATTTACACCAGTGTAAGGCAGAGTGGTTCTGTTTGGAGAACAGGTTTCTAAGCAAAGAACGACTGTGCGGGAAGTGTGAGTGTGCCATTCGCTGCGGGCATGTGTGATCACCAGGATGATTAAGGACTTGTTCTTTGCCAAATCTAAAWGTGTTATTATGTGCCTCGGGCCAGATCCCAAACTCTGCTCTCCCTCTTTAGGTCCACTGGCTGGTCTCATTGCCCCAGCCAGGAATAACCTCCCAAAGYGAGCAGAGTTAGAGAGTAGGGTGGCTGGAGGCGAGACTAGTTACGTTTAGTGGTGTTACTGCAGCTTTCCAGCAGTGGATAGTGAGGCAAACAAGCAATGATCAGTTCTTATTTTTCAGGATAATACCTAGTACAAATAACCACAAATGAGCTTAATTAGTATTGATGTTTTCAGCTATGGGAGTCACATGCCTGTGAAATGCTATTGCAATGCACAGGCTTACACTGGTGTAAAACTGGAAAACAGAACAGGGTCTCCACSAGGCAATGAACAGTGGTTTTCACTATTTTTTCCCCATATCTGCCTTAACTAAGGGAAATAAATATAATTTTCTTTGAAAAAGTCAGGTTTTGAAAATACTTTGGTCTGAAATTGGGACAAAAATTGGAATTGTTTTTCCCTACACAAAATAAAATTTGTTTGCGGGAAGTCAGTTTAAAGAATTTACTTTGATTTTTAAGATGTTGTGGTTAAAATTCTGTTCTTTGGCTTCTGTRGATGAAAACAGTTTCCTAACCTTTTCTGCTGTTCTCTCATGAAACTATTTTTTTAAAACATCATGATTTTGCAAAATACAAAACTACAGCTACTTTCATTGGATTAGCGTTTCTAATGGAAGTAGTTTCAGCTAAAATAACCTCACCCTTAATCTCCCTTCCACTTTCTTGCTTTTAGCACCTAACACACATGGGTTTAATATTCACATGTAAAAAAATCTCTTTGAAATGTTTTACTTAAGCTTTATTAACAGGAGCATTTGCTAAATTGAATTTCTTCCATTCAGGCCAGATATGTAATGTGATAGTTTGCCAGCGCTTGGATTTACAGGATTAAATAAATCCAGTTATAAGTGATGGGGTACACACTTCAGCTGTTGGCCAAAAGRACCAGAAGTCTCTCTGAGCAATGTCAAGATAGCAGGGCTGCCCTTTGGTGGCTTCGGAGACTTTCAAAGACCCCAGGGTGAGGGCCGAGCTGTTTCCCGCACTGAGCATCCATCCCATGCTTCAAGCACTGGTGTCCGGGCAGCTCAACACTTTCCCCTCTGGCAGCAAGAAGGACTCTGTGGCCGTGGGGCAGGGACGTGTGCATGCAGGGGTGACGAGAGCTCGGGRTGTCCCAGAGGACAAGGCAAGGCAGAGGACCAGAAGGTCTCTGTAGAGGCTGGAGCCTGTCACCTTGCGGTCTGGGTGAATGTTGGGCATGGCTGACACGGCCCCTCCTGATGCTCCCTCCTCCCTCCTCCTGCAGACGCGGGTTGTCAAGGAGGACGAGCTGCAGCAGATGAACCCCCCTAAATTTGACATGATTGAAGACATGGCCATGCTGACGCATCTCAATGAGGCCTCCGTGCTGTACAACCTGAGGCGCCGCTACTCCCACTGGATGATCTACGTAAGCTGCCTGCTCTGGGGCACGTAACGCATGGGTTGCAGAGAAATGCTTGAGGTGCCCCCAGAGGGACCTGCCCGCAGTCGTGTGCGGGTTCACAGAAAGTCCATGTTGGTCCCCATGGCATCCCTGGCCATGGCCAACTCCCCAGGCATTGCCATATCCCTCTCTGTGAGGGATAGGGGAAGCCTCCTTGGAGGCAGGGGGGCACATCCTGGGCCACTCAGGGGCTGTGCACATGGCTCCGGGCATCCCTCAGCCATCTCCTTCCTTCCTTCAGACCTATTCGGGCCTGTTCTGTGTCACCATCAACCCGTACAAGTGGCTTCCTGTCTACACCGCTCCCGTGGTGGCAGCCTACAAGGGCAAGCGGAGGTCTGAGGCCCCCCCCCACATCTACTCCATTGCGGACAACGCCTACAACGACATGCTGCGCAGTAAGCTCCCTGCTGCCCTCCCGCCTGCCCCACAAGCCCGTCTACAAGGGATTAGGACCTGACTCTAGGGACAGTTTGGGGCCAAGTCCAGCCCAGAAAGCCTTCAGGATGCTGATTTGGGTCTGAGCTCAGGCAACTCTTAATCAACTCCAAAAAATGTAGCCCAGGAGATGAGGCAGGGCATTCCCCTTCCAAAAAGGCATGGGGCCAGTGTTCGTGTGATCCAGGTGCACTGTGTCACTGTKCCAAGGCAGGGGACAGGATTCAGCCCCCTGAGCCAGCAAAGCAGACTCCAAAGGGAAGAAACAGCTGGTGCATTTCCTGCTGCAGAAGTTTGGTAGGTGAGGACAGAGAGACGGTTTGCAAGGCTTCTGCCATGAGGCTGAAATCCCCAAGCAGGCTGGCGAGAAACACCTCGTGAAGGTGCCTGTAGCCATCCTGTCTGGGCCCCTCTCCCAGGGAGTTCATGCACCCAGAGCTGTGCTAGGTGTGGACGGGGGAGGCAGTAGATCGCCAGCCCAGGCAGAGAGGGGCCACATGAGAGAGGACCCTGCTCAGGGCGGGCTGTGGGCGATACTTGTCTTCCTCTGGGATGGTGGGTTTCAGCTGAACRTTTGCTCCTTCTCTTCCAGACCGCGAGAACCAGTCCATGCTCATCACGTAAGTGGCTCTTGCCCTCTCTGTGCCTCCAGTGCATGTTTGTTAGCCTAAGTTCCTGGGTACAAGCAGCCTTTGAGATCCCTGGTCCYTTATGCTCGCCTCCTTGAGGGGCCAGATTTGCCTGGTGATGAGTAACTGTCCCCTGAGGAGTGCCACCCAGCTGTGGCCCCCACCGCATTCCCTYGGCAGCTGTCCAGCCCACCCAGCCYGTCTTGCTAAGCTTCCCGTCGGCTGCGCCAGGTGACAAAGCCCCGCGAGGGCCTCAGAGCCCGGCTCCTCGGCACCCCCCGACAGCTGCGGGAGCCTGCCATGGGGCACCCCGTCCGCCAGCAGTAGCCCCTAGGCAAGGTGGCATCCGCAGGAGGAGCCCAGCCTGCCATCTTTCCCCAGGGAATCACAGCTGAGCGCTGGGGCAGGCATCTCCGCAGCTAGGCCACCACTCGGCCGAGGACCACGCTGGCTCCTCACTGCCCTGTGCTTGTGGGCAGAGGAAGGGGAGATGGAGGCCAAGGCCGGAGGGAGATGGTGCCTGTGGTCGGAGGGGCAATGGGGGAGGAGGAGAGAGGCCAGGGTGATGTGGGAGGAGGTAGGCCAGGTTAATTTCAAGTGACATATAGATAAGGGCTATATAAAGGACTCTAAAGGACCCTACACTGCTGCCAGGAGCCATGGACATTTTTAGCCTCAGCCATAGCCTAATTAGGTAACGCAGGGGCTGCGGAGAGATGCTTGGCTCCTGTCCTGCGGCGACTCCATTCCCCCAACTCCCCCCCGCTCTTTGTGATCTGGGATTACAATAGGAGAGCGGCTAACTATAGGGATGAGCTCACGGCGGCCTTCGGACTGCCCGCGCCAGGGGCCGCGCGCACCGGGCCGCCCCGCCGGCCCTGCTCGGCCTGCCAGCCGGCGCCCGCCGCGCTGCCGGGGCCCTGCGCGGAAGCGGCACGGGCCTGTGCGGGATCTGCCGCGCCGTCTCCAAGAACCCCCAACAAACTGGAGCGTGCCGAAACTATCCGAGCGCTAGCAGGAAAGGGCTGGTTTCTTGCTGAGCCGGGACAGCTGAAGCCCTGGGGTGAGGGCTGCATGCCCAGAGAGAGGCAAAGCTCGGCGCAGCCTTGCCGTGTGCGGGCACCTCCCGCGGCGCTTGGCCATATCTGCCCGTCTGCGGCCGGCAGCTGACTCCCTGCAGCCCCTCAGCGGAGGAAGGCGAAGCCCAGCCTTGCAGCGGGCTTGCTCTGGAGGACGTGGCTCTGCTGTAACGGGGTCTGTTCGGGGGCCCATGACAGCATGGCAGGGCCTCCTGCACAAGCTGCTGCTTGGGCTGGAGGGTGTTGGTAGTGCCGGCCTTTCCTGTCCCTCCGATACCTGCTTCTCCTACTTGGCAGTGTGAGTGGGGTGGCTGGGCAGCCTGGCAGGTTTGTGGAGTCTCTGTTTAAAGTTTTGCCTCTTCTTTGCCTCTTGTCTTTGATCTGTGTATTTCTGTTACTCTAAGCGGAGAATCTGGTGCTGGTAAGACTGTAAACACCAAGCGGGTCATTCAGTACTTTGCCATTGTCGCAGCCTTGGGCGACACACCGGGCAAGAAAGTAGTAAGCCCCTCTTTTGAAACAAATTCTTGTTGTTTTCTTCCTTTCTTTCCCCCCTCCCCTTCTTCTTTTTGCTTTTTTTTCTTCCCCCGACTTTTTGCATTTGGAAGCGTGTTTTGGTCTGACCCACCCAGGGCTTGGCTTTTCCCTGACTTTTGAACAAGCAAGGCTTGAAACTATTTTGCTCAGGGGGAAATGGATATTTTTAAGTGGCTGTTCAATCTGAGCAGCCCATAAGAGGTACTTAAGATGCCCCTCTTTATCTTCTCTTTCCCCTTCAACACTCCACAGAGGACCTTCTTAAGAAGCATTAAAGGAATGGAGCAAACCAGCCATTTCCCACCTTGTCTCTTTTAAGCCTTGCTTTTTATCCATTTCTCTTTCTTTTTTTTTTCTTTTGTTCATTTTGATCCTTTTCTACCCTTGTGCTTTTCTTGCTCTTGTTTTGATTCTTGCATTTCTTTGGTGCTGGTTATTTTTGAGCTGCCCTTGCAATTGCTTATTTCTTCTTGATACATTGAGGCTCCAGCCTGCTTTTTCCTTGTAGAAGCAAACTGGCTGCTTTAGGTATCAGACAAGCATTTCCTCGGCATTATTTTCCTTTCCTCTTCTTTGGGTTTGGATTTAACTGTTCTTGCTTTTTGGTGCATTTCTTCTTTTTCTTGAGCTAATCTATTTAACAACTTTTTGGCATATCTTAAAAAGTTTAATCCTTCCATCTTTTTTCTTGGACGGTTTTTGGCACTAAATGTTCATGTCCTGCTTTTCTGATCATGCTTCCTGTGGTTCTTGCCTGGCTTTTCTGGATTTCTAAAGACAATTTTCTTTCCTTTCTCTAGGCAACTCCTGCCACTAAAACTGGGGTAAGTGTTACAGGCTCCTGATCTTTACTGTTGAGGCAGAGTTCAGCTGCGCCACCAAGCTGTGACAGGGCAGTGGGAAATGCCCATGTGGGGCAACTCTCTTGGTTTTGGGAGTGAGAGTGGCCCCAGCACCTGGGCAGGGTTGCAGTTCTTTGCTTAGCTTTGTATTTCTCACCTTTCCGTAGGTTGAGACTTTGGGATCTCACCTCTTAGTGACTTTCCACCTTTCTGACTCCAGCTTCTCTTTTAAGGAATCATTACACTCAATTGCTTTAATGTCTAATTAATGCAGTGTTTGCCTGTGGGGTGCCTAGCTTGAATTGCATTGCTGTTGGGGTTGGCTCCTCCAAAGGGAAGGTGAGGCCTCCACTTTGGGGTCTTTGGGAGTCCCACTCAGCCTGGAGGCTCAGCAGAAGGTGGTGGCGCTGAGTGGCAAGGGCAGAGGCCTGTTTGCCATGGGCAGTGCTGCGCTCTGGCTGCAGAGATCAGGGTGCTAGTGATGCCTGGAAATCACCAGGTGCTGCACAGGCCTGAACTGACTCAGCCTACAGCCAGTGCCTTTCTCAGGGGTGAGAGAAGCAGAGGTAGACTCCAGTCAGGATACTCAAATTTAGCCTCTGCTTGAGGATATCTCCATCTGGGGGGTCCAGGTGAAGATTCCTTCCTCCTGTGTGCTCCATTAGCTTCAAAGGCAGGGGCAACAACTGAGTATTTCTGGAAATCCAGGAAAGATTGAGTCCCTAACTCAGCTAAGGGCTCTGCCATTTCAGCAGCTCTGTGGTATGTCCTTGGCTCTCAGTCCTTCCATCTGAACACTGGGGATGGCCTTTAGCTAATGCATGCAACCAGATGCATTCACTGCCCTGTTGGATGGGAAATGATCATTAATGCATGAGTCTCAGGCCACTTGGGCAAACAGTTACTAAGAGTGGGATAGCTGGGGGCTGATTTTGGGGGCTCTAGGGCAGCCCCTATGGGACCTAACAGAAAAAGCAWTTTTTGATCAGACTGAATTCAAAGATAACAGCTCAAAGGATATCTAGGTAGCAAAATACAGTGTGTTATTCACAGCTGCTCCCTCGCTCTTTTGACTGTCACATGCCTGGAGTTGTGGAGTTTGGGAGCAGTCGTGGCCCCACCTCTGAAATGACAGTGCAGCTCCCCAACATGCAGACAGGCAGGGCCCAGGTCTGATGGTCCCTACCTAGCAGGACAGYGCTATGGACTATAAGTCAGGGCTTGGGCACTCAAAGACCCTCTCATGAAAAATCCTGCATCCCATATCTTGCAGGTGCCTGTGCTACCAAACTCTCCTCCTGTTGTCAAATCCCACTGCCCTTCATGTGGCTTGGCATGAGTCTCTTGTGTCTCTCCTACAATTCTTCTCCTGCTTTGCCTATGTTACGTAGAGACTGTCTCTTTATCTTTGAACTATGCTAGYGAAACATGAATGGAAAAACAAGTTTGGAGGAGTGGGTAGTTTGAGGGTTTGTTCAAAAGATCTCCYGTGAGTTCAGCAGATCATGCCAGCTGGGATCTGTGATGTGTTCCTGGCACACTATAGCCTTGCTGTGTACTTTGTTGCTGTAGAGAGTCATAGATGAAGGCTGTTTTCTGGGTCTCTTCATTCATAATGTACTGTGATTCAAACAGTCCAAGGGCTGGGTTTAGTGGAAGAGAAAATGCCTGTCAGGGTCAGAGCCTGAAATGTTTCAGACTGCTACAGTGACAACATGCCCTTGCCTTCAGTTTCCAAATTGTGGCAGCCTAAGAAAGTGACTCGGGACTTCTTCGTGCGGAGTGTAGCCTGGATTTCGGGGGGGGGGGGGACAGTTTAAGCAAGGAGAAAGCCACAGAGAACATTGCTGCAAAACTCAGCTCTGTTGATCCCAGAACCCGTCTGCGTCCCCTATATGAGACAAGGAGATGCCTCAGCACCAGCAGGCTCTAAGGAGAGCAGGATGATGTGTGAAGGAGCGCCACTTTGTTTTCCTGCTGCATTAGTGACAGATCGCCTCTGGTGGGGTGGRAGCTGATGCACCCTTTGGTTTTGTTTTCCAGGGCACCCTTGAAGATCAAATCATTGAGGCAAACCCAGCTATGGAAGCTTTTGGCAATGCCAAAACCATAAGAAATGACAACTCCTCGCGTTTTGTGAGTATCTTAGCACAGCTAATGTGCAGCACTTACTTATGTAAACTGAAGACGTCATCTGTGGCATTCATGTGTTTGTGTGGTGTGGGCCCAAGGCATGTAGCAGGAGGCTAGCTTTTATACCTAGTGGGGATGAACTGTTGGGCCAGGCTTCCCCTGTTTAAATCAGTTCAGTAAATAGTGCACTGTTCAGAATGAATCACCCCCATGTCATAATCTGTGGCTGGAGARAAGTGGTCCTTTGCAGGACCAAATGGTGAGGGGGGCCAGTAACCACAGCCTGGAGCACTGGTGCTGGGAGGGACAGCTGTCCGGTCCCTGCCAATCCGAACCCTGAGTCTGCTCTGGGATGCTGAGCTCGTCAACCACAGGTGCCTTTGATATCCRTATTGTGTTTTGGAGGAAAAGAAGAAGCTCTTGGGCCTAAATTCTCAGGTTTCTAGGAACTGTTTAGCATTTTACCTGTCTAGACAAGCCCAGTGCTCACTTCCCTGTGAATRTTTCAGGGCAAGTTCATCCGGATCCATTTTGGCCCCTCAGGGAAGCTGGCCTCTGCAGATATCGACATCTGTGAGTAAACACATGCTAGCTGCAGGAGGAAAGAATTTGATCTTGCTATTTGTGCTGATGCTAGGTCGACTCCAGGGAAGAATGAGTCCCCTTCTAAGCCTTCTGCCCTATTTGCTTCTAGATCTTCTGGAAAAATCAAGAGTGATTTTCCAGCAACCCAAAGAGCGAAGCTACCATATCTACTACCAGATCCTCTCTGGGAAGAAACCAGAGCTGCAAGGTAAGGCGACCAAAGCTGCAGCACAACCTCTACAGTGTGGCTGCTTGAAAAAAGCCAGGAAGACCTGTTGTTAGCTTGGTGGTACTGCCTTTCAGGGGCACCGAACAACTTGGCTCACCATGGAGGCACTGCCCTCAAAGATTTTGCTGGCTGCGTAGAGTTGTAGGTTTGTAGGATAATTCAGGTTGAAAGAGGCTTCAGGAGGTCATTTAGTCCAGCTTCATTTATCCTAACAATTAAACTGAGAAGCCAAACTCGAACCTTTTCTGCGAGTGTCTGGGAGCAGAGAAGTGGTCACTCAGGGTCTGTCTGCAGGCTGTGAGTGCAATTTGCTAAGCTTCCATGCAGAGAGACTCCTTGGTATGTGGCTGGTACAGCACTAAGCTCGGCATGTGCAGGCTGGCTATTCACCTGTTTTGTGGTAGTGGATGTGTATTTCAGCCTGTCCTGATCCTTAAGCTCCTTCTGCTGCCCTAGCAAGATGACCTATTTCAAGTGAGCTTGAAAACAGCTGCACGGCTCACTCGCAGCAGTAACTCCGGCCTAGGCRTATACTGAACGTGTTCCCCGGGACAGTCTCAGCTGACCCTGGCTTTGCCCTCAGGCCACCTCTTGTGCTCTGAGCAGCCTTGCTCTCCAGGTGCCAGGTCACACACAGTGCACAGAAAACTTCTCCACACTGCAAGATGATGGCTGACACAATCCCCCAGGGTGGTCAGCCTCATGTCTGTAGGCTCTTGAGCTGGCTACTGGCTCCAAAACAGTACCTTATTAGGCAGGTCTGGAGAGTGATGCGGAGCAGTAATCTTATCTGATGGTCACAAGGGAATGGATGGCAACTTCTAAATCAGTCTGCAGCCAAGCCATGTCCCAAGATAGCAAGCTGGAGGCACAGTCACAGAAAAAATGGACCTTTGAGAGGGCCTGTCTGAGCGTGCAGAAACTGCCCTGCCAGTGGATGTCTCCTGGTTGAGGTCAACATAGTGTGTGATATCCCACCAGGGGTCATGCCCAGACAGCCATATCTCCTCCATTCTGACTGAAGTTGGGCAGGAAGTGATTTTTCCATCCTATGGTTTGGTTTGAGATTCCTAAACCTCCCATTCTGCTTTGGGACAAACCTGAGGACTTTGACTCAGAGACACCAGGGGATTTTAGAAGCCAGTGAATGTAGATGACAACAGACTAAGTGCCTGGGTAGAGCTAGGCAGATGTAGGGTTTGAGCTTAAAAGATGCTGCTCAGGAGAACTCCCATCCTGCTTGGGCAAAGTGGTCATGGTCTCAACAAAGTTTCAGTTCTAAGACTCTTCCAAATAGACCCCTTTAGTATTTCCTCTCAGCCACATCCTTTTGCAAGACAGAGCTGGAACAGGCAAACTGCAACCTGCCTTTGTGCTGTTGGGGACAGGGACCAGCCGCACTAGCCAAAGCAGTCAGCCCCTAGCCCTGAAGGGGAGGATACCCATGTCCACAAGAAGGGAATGGGCAGAACATCGCATTCTTCAGGCTACTGGAGACAATGCAAGCATGGGGCATTGGAAGGAAGCGCATTTAATGGGAAGCTAAAGGGGATTAAAAGGAGCTTTCATGCTTGTGTGCAGCCAGCACTGGCAGAGCCCAATGCAAGTGTCCTCTTAGGTTGGGCTCTCCTGGGGTTTTGAGGGCAATCTCCAAACATGATGTTGCAGCTACCAGCAGCCTCTCTATGGACAGTGCTGCTAGTGAGTACTGCAGAGATCTCTGCTGGCACAAGCCTTCCTTGGAGGACTGTGGGGCTACTTCTGGGTTCACAGGCAAAATCTGCACTTTGATGGCCCCAAAGGCTTTTGTTAGAGCCTTACTGTTTCATCTTTATCCAAAGTTACCTCTCTCCCCCAGCTTCTTCTCTGTCAGACTGATCTCACTCCCTGTATGTCTTCCCCACCATAGATATTCTGCTGCTCTCGCTCAACCCCTATGATTACCACTTCTGCTCTCAGGGTGTAACAACTGTGGACAACCTGGATGACGGCGAGGAACTCATGGCAACAGATGTATGTGCATTTCCTTCACACCACACAGCTAGAGATGAGGATTTAGGGGAGGGCTTGGTCTCAGAACCACTTTCTAGGCAGATGGGAGGATGTGTTCCGGCTCTTCTGTGTCCCTCTCCAAATTAGTTGTGAGTTTTCTCTGTTTTACTGCAGTCATTCAGCACACACTATGAGCCTGTAAGGACGAATGGAGTGTATCTGATCCCATCAACACCCCTTTCAAACAGAGAAGAGAGAACAAGCCCTGTGTTAGGAAGGGCTTGTAGCACATGCACACTTCCCTTATTATGAAGATGAGACACAGTCCTTCAGCTTCAGCTCAGAAAGCCTTCTGCTTGTCGCTGCTAGCCTTGTTCTTTTGCTTTCAAATTGGCCTTTGGGGAGCCGGACCCATATTTAAAATCCCATAGAGCCGGATTCCTCAGCTAGCTGCACACAGGGTAAAGCACCCTGTCCCATTCAGCCCACAGACCCACAGGATAGAGGGAGTCCCCTGTGGAGACAGTGAGAGCACCTACCCTCCCTTCTCATCTCAGAGGGATGACTTTGTTCCATCTGTACTACTTTGTCTCTCCTCAGCATGCCATGGACATCTTGGGCTTCAGCAATGATGAGAAATACGGCTCCTATAAAATAGTGGGYGCTATCATGCACTTTGGCAACATGAAGTTCAAGCAGAAGCAGCGGGAAGAGCAGGCAGAGGCTGACGGCACTGAAAGTGAGTTGGTCTCCATGCTGCCAGGTTCTCCCAAACTGGGCTGGGTGTGCAAATTGCTCCTAGAACTGTCTGTGATAACATCCCTGGCGTGGTCCATGAAGGTCAGTGGCCACAATCCCAAGCAGCCACACTGTCTTACCATCTGCTTTGGTTCACAAAGGGGCTTATGCAGGAGCAGGTATTTTGGGGGACAACATCTTCTGCAAGCACTAGGTGGTCTCATCTGCCTCACACTTGCCTCAGCAATATCACAGGCTGCCACAGAGCTGTGAATATGTACTGGGTAAACACAGAGAAGCCTGGCTCTGTGCTTTACCTTGTTCAGTGTTCTCCTGCCCTTCCTCACCTCTTCTCTAGCTCTTTGTTAGACCCCTACCACAGCATGTTGTCTGCAGGATAGGAGCCAGGCCTTGATCAGGGCTAAAAGCCCTTCTTGAGTCCCAGCCTCCTGAAGAACAGTTAGAGTTGGATACAATCACTGTCTAATACATTTCGTTGTTTGTTGCTTAGGAGAATCCTGTGCAAAACATARGTCTAAGAAAATAATCGGTCTGCAGAGAAAGCTGTTAAAAATCCAGAAAAGTCAAAACTCAGATATTTTCTACTGTTTTTGCACTGTCCCAGATGTCATGGAGCCAGCTTCAAAGACAGAGTGACTTTCCAGTATGACCCTTCCTATGGTCAGTGCACTGTGGCAGGGCAGGAGAGGGAGAGCTCTGTCCCTGTCACTTAACTGGAAGGTTAAGAAATGACTGTGCATTGCCTGAGACAGGGATCCAGCAAAAATGACTGCCTGAAACAGACCTTGTCATGTTCTTCTTCACATAAGAGTTCCCCTTCCCTAAGAAATGTCARCACAGGATTCAGTTGCTACCTAATAATTAAAGAGGACTTTGATCTAACAGAAGGGATTCACTTACAGAAGTGATTTTCTAGCTATGGTCTGCTCTTAAAAGTCTGTGAAAGACGAATAAGAAAATCATATCTTAGGATCAGTTCAAATTCACTGTATGTGAATGCACAGTATGAAGTCCACGCTTACACTGGAGAACAGGTAGAGCTCCTAAAATCAAGAAGACTGAAAACCATTTAAGCTACAACAGATCTGCTAAGACCATCTTCTTCAAACTGTAACTTCTTATGCAGGAAGTCCAGACTTTAAAAACCATGTACAGTATCTGAGTTAGGAAATCACATTTCAGACACTGGGAGCAACTTTGGAGCAGGTGAAACAACAGTAGAGTTAGTGTTGATCAGCAGAAAAGCTGGTAATCTTTTTTTCAGGACTTCCTTGCTGGATTCCTCATGCTTTGGTACTTTTTTACAGGTGCTGACAAAGCTGCCTACCTCATGGGAATCAGCTCAGCTGATCTCATCAAAGGTTTGCTCCATCCTCGTGTGAAAGTGGGCAATGAATATGTGACCAAAGGTCAGAATGTAGAACAAGTGAGTACCCTGGGATAAGAACTCCATGCTCAGATGGCTCTGTGACTCCTCTGTGGACAGGCTCTTTGTAAAATGTTTCCTGGACAGGATGCCTGGTGCTTCAGTTCATTCTCTTAGGTTTGGGAGTTGTCCCCAGAACACCATGAGAAGACATATTGGTGGTTACTTGCCTTTAGGAGCTGGGAAAGTTGGTGGCAGAGCTGGCAGATGATGTTGGACATTAACCAACACGGGAATATCAATTCAGTATCTTTGAAATTTTGGTTGGATCGAAAGCTAGAAAAGGTTCAGTTTCTATGGGTCTGCTTCAGACACAGCCACACTCTCATGAAGAATTCAGCTCTGGACAGTAGAAATCTCACCTAARTAACTGATCTTGTCGGAGGCTCAAACATAGCAAAAGTACTTTGTGTCGTATTTCAGCCATATCATTTAGGAATCCAGACTTTGTCTGAATAGTGCAAGCCAGTCCTGAAGTAAAATTCAAGAGGAACTTAGGGGCTGGAGTCTTATCCAAAGTCATTGTAATATAGGCTTCTACCAACCACAAAGCTTCTGAAAATAGCACTTTAGACTGAATCTGTATCCTAACACCTTGGAGACTGCCTAAGTGCAGGCCAGGGGCTCAAGAACATGCTTGCAAGCACGTGAAAACTAGTCTCCGTGTAAATACTGTAACTGCGAACCCTGGATTTCTCTAGCTTGCTATTTGTGTGCCMGTAGGAGCTCTTTCATGCATCCTGTAGCTCCTACGAAAGTAGAAGCATGAGTCCTATCATGACCTGCTCTGTAATTTTCTTTGACAGGTTGTTTACGCTGTGGGAGCCCTGGCTAAAGCCACCTATGATCGTATGTTCAAGTGGCTGGTGGCTCGGATCAACAAGACTCTAGACACCAAGCTGGCAAGACAGTTCTTCATTGGAGTACTGGACATTGCAGGCTTCGAGATTTTTGACGTGAGTTCTGCAGGTTCCCAGCAGTGAATAGAGGGGAATTGTAACTAGACACTTGAGTCCCTCAGTTCCTGACAGCTTTATCTCTTGCAAGAAACTACTGGCCTTGATAAGGAAAAGAGCTTATGCCTGAATTCATTTATCTGTAGTAAACATCTGCAGCTCACAAGGACTGTTCTAACACTCCTGTGGGCCAGTCTCCAGTGAGCTCCTGGCTGTCTACTCTGGAGACTCACCTCTGGAGCTCCACCTGCTGAAGCAGGTTTGTTTTGTTCTTGCAGTTCAACAGCTTTGAGCAGCTGTGCATCAATTTCACCAATGAGAAACTGCAGCAGTTCTTCAACCACCATATGTTTGTCCTGGAGCAAGAAGAGTACAAGAAAGAAGGCATCGAATGGGTCTTCATTGACTTCGGCCTGGACCTGCAGGCTTGCATCGACCTGATTGAGAAGGTAAAAATTTCTACCACTGGAGTGGAAGAAACTCACCTTTTTTGGAAAAAAAAATATACCTGTCAGGATACTGGAGAGGACCTCCTCTCCCTTGACAGTCTGAAAGACCTGCAAAGCCCCCCATGACTTGCAGACTTGGCCAGCTCTATTCTGACTGGCTGGAGGAATGCAGTGGTCCATGCGTCCTGGGGTACACCAGAGGAACAGTGATAGCTTGCCCCATGGCAGATGTCTCATGTCATTTCCCTCACCTGGGCCAGTAGCACAGAATCCCCCATTCTGGGATGGCACCTGGCAACACTGAGCTTATACCACCTTCTCCCTGCAGCCACTGGGAATCCTGTCCATCCTTGAAGAGGAGTGCATGTTCCCAAAAGCCTCCGACATGTCATTCAAAGCCAAGCTCTATGACAACCATATTGGAAAGTCACCTAACTTCCAGAAGCCCCGACCAGATAAAAAGAGGAAATATGAGGCCCACTTTGAGCTGGTGCAYTATGCTGGTGTGGTACGTCCTTTGTTAGCTCTTCTTCAGTATTCACAACTCTCTTTGCTGGTCTGTCCTTACTTTTGCCTCTCTTCTTTGGTGATAGGTGCCATACAACATCATTGGGTGGCTGGACAAGAACAAGGACCCCCTGAATGAGACAGTGGTGGCAGTCTTCCAAAAATCCCAGAACAAGCTCCTAGCCTCCCTGTATGAGAACTATGTAGGCTCTAGTTCAGGTGAGGAACAATCTCATGCCTCTTTGTGCACTGTCCCTCCTTCCCTTTTCAGCAAAGTTTCCTCATCCCCACATCTTCCTGTTGGTGCACATTCCTGTGCCTAGCAGCCCTGGCAAAGGGAAGACCCAAACTGGTTCTTAAAAATCTCAGTGGCCTAGGGACTCTGAACTCGCAGCTGTTCATTGACCTAGTGGCCCTGGGTGGCTGGTCAGGATCAGGCTGTGCCCACATAGTGTGGTCCTGCTGGAGGTGACATGGGGTATGTGRAGGAGAGCCCTATTACTGAGAGCTCAGGGGGCAACAACGAGAGTGAGGTGCTGTGGTAGGGCTTTTTTGGCAGTCTGCTATCTCGTACCATTGCAGTATTTGCCATCTCTGTTTTAGAGAGACCAGGGACTCCGGGGGTTTCACTGATATTTCCAGTGTAGAGGAGTTTGGAGGTGCTTCTGAGTCCTCCAAATCAAGCTGATGCAGTGCAGTACTTATTTAATTAATTGATATTTCAATCCAACAGAGGAAGCTCATAAGCCAGGGACCAAGGAGAAACGTAAGAAGGCAGCTTCCTTCCAAACAGTGTCCCAGCTGCACAAGGTAAGAAACAAGCCCCTCATTCAGTGCCATGAGAGAAGCATGTTTAGAGTCTCCCAGTATCAGTCCCACTTCCCAGCCCAGACTCTGGAGTGTCTTGCTCATGAGCTCTTGGGCTCTTCAAGGACACAGGGTCTCCAGAGAGTGGTCCTGGCTAGGAGAAAGGTCTTGACATCCTCTTGTCCTTGAGCAAGGGCAAGCTCTGTCCCCATGCTGCTAGGGAAGGACATGAAGCTCCAGGCTGGGAGAGCAATGGCTCTCTTTGAGCTGGGGCTTGTGCTGCTTCCGCCCGTGTGATGCTTGCACTGCCCGGCAGCTCCTTCACCTTTGAGAGAGCGGCAGTTAAGACTTGTAGTGATGTTTAGATAATGTATTACATGAACATCACTTTAAGTCTGTGCTACTTCTCTCCTCATTCTTGTCGGCGGGAAAGACAGCCCTTGGGCAGAAGAAAATGGAGGAGGATCTTACGGGTCTCTGAGCAGGCAGCTCTTGGCTCTCCTGTTTGGGGAAGTGACCTGAGCCATTTGATAGCTCCCTSATTCCATACTTATCACAGGAGTTATTTGTCTAATTCAGAGCTTAAGCAAATGAAAAACAGTACAGAGAGGGATCCGTGAGCCCAAAGCTGTGTCCTGCTGTGACAGCCTTATGATTAAAGGGTGATGTAAAAAGGCAGCACTTGTGTCAGGGCTACGAACAGCTCTGGTAGCCAAGGGGAGTTTCATGAGAGGAAGGTCTCTGACCCTGTCTCCTTCAGGGATGCATGTGGCTTTCTTCCTATGGACAAGTCACAGGCCTCTGCTGCAAGAAGTTGCTCCATGATGGTATGGAGCTGTAGCCAGGTGTCCGCTCCCAGAGTCAGGTCCTGGATGGGTTGAGCTTGTATGAGGAGGGGAAGGCAGTCTGGAAGGACCAAGGGTGCAGATGCCTTTTGCTTGAGCAAAAGCAGAGCCATGACTTAGCTTGAGCCCTGCCTTGAAGAAAAATCAAGCCTAGAAACAAGTGTAATATAACCCCATGCTCTGAGACCTGCTGCACCTGCAGGATCCCGTCTCCCTTCCCTCATGCAGCAGCCTTGCAGGCGTGAGTCACCTCTGGATTTGTGGCCCTTGGTGGTGCTCTGCAGGGAAGTAATTCCAGAGGCTCACTTTCATGGTTCTGCCAGGATAAACAGGGCTCCAAGCAGATGTTCGCAGAATGACCCTGCCATGAGCCAGGCCTGGCTTTGCATGGCACTTAGTCTGGGCGAATGGACAACAGCAGAGCAATGTTCCAGGAATGTGCTCAGCCCTGTGGGTGCTGTGGCTGATTCTCCCGTCCTCTGTGATAAAACTTTACCTACACATATTTGGGAGGTATCTGGCTCCTCTCTAGCACTGCCGAACCAGCATGTGCTGTTTGACATGTCTGACAGGCCAGTGCTGTCAGTGCTCCCACCTTGACAGAGCACAGTGGTCCTCCTACAAGGCTGGGCTGCCCAATTGACAGGACAGTACAGAGAGCAACCAAGCTGGAGGGAATTCCCCTTTCTTCCATGAATAGTGGTAAGGGGCTCCCAGTGTCCCCTTTCTCCCTGCTTTGGGTGAAGGGGCTGGGGAAAAGTGTTGTAGGATAGCAGAGATGTCATCTCATGCCTCATGCCCCGTGTCTGCCCTACAGGAGAATCTCAACAAGCTGATGACCAACTTGCGCTCCACTCAGCCCCACTTTGTCCGCTGCATCATCCCCAATGAGACCAAGACCCCAGGTATGCATGGACTGAGATAGTTGCCTGTCAGCTCCCTCAGGTGATATCGTTATGTGTGAGTTGGCAGGGACTCCTGTCCAGCTTCTGCATCCACCTTCTCCCCAAACATTCACTCTCAGCAACCCTTCTGCTGCTGAGACCTGGCATATCTGTGTGGAAACCACTGTGACCCCTGCTAGTCCTCCCTACTGGGGAAAATGAGTTTTTCTGGGCTCTCAGCTTGCCTATGTGCTACCGCCTTGCACTTGTGTCTAACAGTAGGCACAGATGAATCTTCCAGGCTGACTTCTACCCTCCAGAGCTGAGGCTGAGGTGCTGGTGCTCAGCATAGGTCCACAGGATGGGTTAACACCCATGCTCAGAAATGCAGTTTATTTGCAGAGTTCAAGCCCATGCTGCAGCTGTATTTCCTCTGTCCCTGAGGGACARATGTCAGCTCCATCCCTGCTCTCACCTCTAGGAGCCATGGACGCTTTCCTGGTGCTGCACCAGCTGCGGTGTAATGGTGTCCTTGAAGGCATACGCATCTGCCGTAAGGGATTCCCCAACAGGATCCTCTATGCAGACTTCAAGCAACGGTAACTCCCTCTTCTCCCAGCCCCAGCAGCCAACACATGTTTTAGGGGGAAGCACACTGCTTGGACCCTGCCCTGCTCCCCAACTTATTCAGGGTTGGTCTGAATCACCACAATATGCCCAGTGCACGCACTGTTCGGGATTGCTATGCTGTTGGCTCTGTGGGGCGAGTCATGGAGCGTGTGGTGCCAGCTGTGGATAGCTTGGTGCATCAGTGAAGGGCTGATGTTTAGGATGGTTGAACGCAGGGCTGATGTAAGTGGATGCTGGCAAGGCCCAGGTCCTCRGATCCTGATTCTGATTTCCCTCTGCTTTTGGGACCTTTACTGTTCTCAGGCTGACACCATACACAGACCTTGGGCTGGGCCTGGCCAGGAAAGGTGAAGCCATTGGCCTTCTCCTGCATAGTCATCCTCACGTACAGGCAGGGTTCCCTGAGGCCTGCTCTGGGATAGACCCCAATACTGCACTTTGGAGCTCCTGGTCGGTGCATGGCTACAGTCTGTGCTGCAGAGATATCCTTCCAGGGGTGACAGGCATGACCTGCATACAGGAATGATGGAGGAACCATCACCTCTGTGCTGGGGTTCTCTTGCATGCTCTTGTCCCTCTGCTTTGTCCCTGCAGCTACCGTATACTGAATCCAGCAGCCATCCCAGATGACAAGTTTGTGGACAGCAGAAAGGCCACAGAGAAGCTGCTGAGCTCCCTGGATCTTGACCACTCACAGTACAAGTTTGGTCATACCAAGGTGAGACCAAGCAGCTTGGTACATTTTCCTTGGGATGGAGATGATGCCATTCCTGTGTCCGTCTACAACTCCACTATGCGCTCCCTGCCCAGCTTGCTCTCTGCCTGGCTACAGCACTGATGAAGCCCTATGCTCTGTGGCCCCTGAAGGGATTGAGGAGGGTAGGACACGCAGGTTGGGAAGGAGATCACCACACTGTCTCCTCATGCCACCTGACACAGCAGAGTGAAGCCAGTCTATGCTAGAGGCTGTGAGGGGATATGCACAGGGCAGAGAGGTCTGGTGTCCAGCTGTGCCCATGATCTRTGTGGGTGTCTCCAACCAGTGCAGAGCCTGGGTTTGTGCCTGTGCAGGGTGCTTGGACCTGCTGTGCATAGCCCTCACTGCTCTGTCTGTTGCAGCAGCCCAGGTACCTGCTTTAGGCTGCTTGTAGCCCAGGCCAGTCTCACATGTCATATCACCCCAAGCTCTTTGCCCTCCCTGCCCTTAACTCTGCTCTCATTCCCTTGCCTGCAGGTGTTTTTCAAAGCTGGTTTGCTGGGCCTGTTGGAAGAGATGCGAGATGAGCGTTTGGCCAAGATCCTGACCATGCTGCAGGCCAGAATCCGTGGGCACCTTATGCGCATTGAGTATCAAAAGATCATCAGCAGGAGGTAGAGTTGTGGGAAGGAGACAGAACCTTGTGATTGCCCCTCTTCAATCCTTCTGTCCATTTAAATGAATTTGGCCCTGGGGGCTTGCCTGTGGCTGGCGTTGGATTGGTATGGTCCTGTCCTGCAGGGATAGAGGTAGACCTGCAAGGAGTCTGGCAGCAAAAGTCAATGTATTTGGGTGGGGAGAGCTTTTGAGTTGCACAGGAAGGATTTGCCACATTGCTCATCCTACTAGGCTATCACACTGTGTAAATAACATGCCATTCACTCAACACTCTGCCATTCATCCTTCTGCTGGAGATGCAGAGTCATCTTCAGGCCTGCAAAAGCCAGGTCTCTGCTGGGGTGAGGATAGGAGGTGGGGAATCCACACCCATGATAATGTTGTGCTTCTGTCCCTTCAGGGAAGCCCTCTATACCATCCAGTGGAACATCCGAGCTTTCAATGCTGTCAAGAACTGGTCCTGGATGAAGCTGTTCTTTAAGATCAAGCCTTTACTCAAGTCTGCTCAGACTGAGAAGGAAATGGCCAACCTGAAGGAGGAGTTCCAGAAGCTGAAAGAGGCTCTGGAGAAGTCAGAGGCTAAAAGGAAAGAGCTAGAAGAGAAACAGGTCTCCATGATCCAGGAGAAGAATGACCTCGCTCTTCAGCTGCAGGCGGTAAGTGCCTCACCCACTCCTTGTCAGGTGTAAAGGTACTGCAGCTGGCTGAGGCTCCATGGGTAGAGCAAGGARCAGAGAGTGCTAAAGCCCTCCTTCAGCCTCCTGTGGTTCTGGGAGCTCTTTACTGTTTTGATCTGTTTGAAGTGTAATGTTAGACCTCAGTGAAAAACTTGCAACTATGTTACAGACTTACTTGCTCAGGTCTGCTAGGGAAATTCATGCTCCTCTGACTCTGTGCAGGATGATCTTCTCAGATTGGGGTAGGAGGGATGGAGATGTTTGCTATCCAAGCTCCAGCTAATCTGTGGCATTTGTGTGCCAGGAAGGGTTAGTTCACTCTTTCTTGCCTCTGGGAAGAAATGGTTGCAGTTAGCACTTTGGCCTTGGTCAGTGTTAGCTGCTCTTCCATTGTTCTTGGAATGGGCAACAACTGGAGCTGTCTTTTGATGCACCTGAACATCTTGAGCTTGCTCTACCCCCTCAATGAGGAGAGCTCGAGCCCAAGGTCAGGACAGTGTGGCTGAGTACCTCTTGGCATGCTTTTGGGGTAGTAGGTGAGCACTGTCTCTCTTGTGCCTGTCCCAGGAGCAAGACAACCTGGCAGATGCAGAGGAGCGTTGTGACCTGCTAATCAAGTCCAAGATCCAGYTGGAGGCCAAGGTGAAGGAGCTGACAGAGCGTCTGGAGGATGAGGAGGAGATGAACTCAGACCTCACAGCCAAGAAACGCAAGCTGGAGGATGAGTGTGCAGAACTGAAGAAGGACATTGATGACCTAGAGATCACACTGGCCAAGGTGGAGAAGGAGAAGCATGCTACAGAGAACAAGGTAACTCCCCCTTTTCTGTGGAGCCCAGCCATGCTCTGCTGTGGATGCTGGCACAGCTCAGTGGCTTCAGTGCTTGTGGYAGCTCTTGGTGGTACACAGAAGAGAAATATGGGGGACAAGGCTGCTGCTGTCGTGGAGCTGGGGCTTGGCAGAATGCAAGTGTGGAGATGTGGGAGAGGACAAAACCTCCAGCGTCCTGTGGCATCGCATGTGGATCTGTTGGCAAATGGTTCTGTGCAATGGCAAATGGTCCTGGGGCAATGGCAAACTACCTGATGGGGTAAACTTGRTCAAGGGGAGAGAGGTTGGCTGCTGCTGTGCTGGCAAGTTGCTGCTGATCATCGACTGCTGCCCTTCATAGGCCAGTCCGTTGTATTAGCTTTGTGTTCTCCTGTCTCAGAGAATGTGCACTCAATTTTTAACCTAGGTTAAAAACCTGATTGAAGAGATGGCTGCTCTGGATGAGATCATTGCGAAGCTGACAAAAGAGAAGAAAGCACTTCAAGAGGCCCATCAGCAAGCTCTGGATGACCTGCAGGCTGAGGAAGACAAAGTCAACACACTGACCAAAGCGAAAGTCAAACTGGAGCAGCAAGTGGATGATGTGAGTCATGGGCCGGTAACAGTGAAGTGAGATAGGTTTGAGTCACATATATCCTGGAGTGCCCAAATGCTGGCCCTGAATGAGATCTGGCAAGTGGATTCATTATCAGACCCCAGTTAAATACAGCCAAATGATGCATAACCCATTGACAAACTGTGCCTGAGCCAAGAGGCCATCCAGAGGACCCCATGGGGAGCGGTCCTGGGCTGGGGGAATGGGACTGGAGACCAAATGGGAAACAGCTCTGGCTCTACAGGCAGGGTAAAGTTCCCGCAGCAATGGGCATGGGGAAGTCAGGAGCTACAGGAGTCCTTTCCATCCCTAGCCTGTCTCCCTTCATTCTCCAGCTGGAAAGCTCTCTTGAACAAGAAAAGAAAATCCGCATGGATTTGGAGAGAGCAAAGCGAAAACTTGAAGGTGACCTGAAGTTAACACAAGAGTCTGTAATGGATCTGGAGAATGACAAACAGCAACTGGAGGAGAAACTCAAAAAGTGAGTGCTTGACATGTACCTGGACACTGGCCAGGCAGAATAAGGACACTACCCACTTCTATACCAGGTGGACACATGGCCGCAGCAGAGGCTGTTGGGATGTGGCTGTGAGCACTGCTAGTGTGATTAGTCCAGGCAAAATAAGGGCTTAGTTTAGTTGTGTAGAGATGTTGCAGGAGTCCCTCTCCTTGGAGCTTGTCAGCTGTGTGGACTAACAGATCAAGGTGCTATAGAACTTTCTCTGCCCGTGGAGTTGAGAGGAGAGACTTACCTGACAGGAACCTAATGCAGAGCCGGGGCTTTAGTCACAATCTTCATCACTCATATCTCATACTAGTTAGGGTGTTAGAGAAGGACACCTAGACACCTCACAGGGAAAACCTCAGAGTCAGGTTGTCTGCAAGTCTGGCCACTCCAGGCCTGCTCCAGAGAAGTGCATGCACTGTTCTCCACTCCAGCTGGCCTTTTCCTATATGCATTTATTTACTCTCTGGGCCTGGCTGATGTAATGAAGGGAACAATCTTCCTCGGGCTTCAGGGGCTAGARGGACTTAGTGGGACAGCGGTTGTCTGACCAGAGGCTCTGCCTTCTTTTTATGCAGGAAAGACTTTGAAATAAGTCAACTGAATTCAAGGATTGAAGATGAGCAAGTCCTTGAGGCCCAGCTGCAGAAGAAGATCAAGGAGCTCCAGGTATAGTGAGAATTGTCCTAAATTTCCATCAAACATAATGGRCTGGGGAACTGAGATGGTCTGGACCCTGTCTGAGTGTAGGTGTACCTCCTTGGCAGTGGAAAAATGAAAAAAAAATGATACTCTTAGCTCAAGCAAAACCAACTGCCTAGATGAGGTGGACTGAAAAAATCAGGAATGAACTAATGAGGTGAACACTAACACTAGTATGAAGAACACCTTCTAGGATGTAGTCCTTTGTCTAGACTAAGACCTTAGACCTAGTCCCCAAACTCTGCGGATCCAAATCCTGTATGTTGGGCTTCTTCCTAGCAAAGACAGACCCTCAAATTCAGGCTACTGAATCTAGGGTCATTGAAGAAAAGCTAGTATCAGCCTAGATCCTCACAGCAGGGTCCACAGGAGAGTAGAATTTGAACAAACGAAGCTATCAGGGCATACCTGCCTCCAAGAAACCCCAAACAACCCAAGCATTTGGTCTGGGCTGGTGGATTGTTGCTACCCAGCATCAGAGGAAATACCTTGCTTCATTTGGGGGAGCAAAGATGCTGGAGCTTCATTCAATGCTTGAAGCATCTGCTTCATTTGGTCTTTGCCAGGCCCGGATTGAGGAGCTGGAGGAGGAGCTGGAGGCTGAGCGCACAGCCAGAGCCAAGGTGGAAAAGCAGCGGGCAGAAGTGTCACGTGAGCTGGAGGAGCTGAGTGAGCGGCTGGAGGAGGCTGGTGGGGCGACGGCCACGCAGCTGGAGATGAACAAGAAGCGGGAGGCAGAATTTCTGAAGCTTCGTCGGGACCTGGAGGAGGCAACCCTGCAGCATGAGTCCACAGCAGCTGCCCTGCGGAAGAAGCATGCAGACAGTGTGGCAGAGCTGAGTGAGCAGATTGACAACTTGCAGCGTGTCAAGCAGAAGCTGGAGAAGGAGAAGAGTGAGATGAAGATGGAGGTGGATGACCTGTCATCCAACATTGAATATCTCACCAAGAACAAGGTGGGTGCTGGCTCTGTGTGGAGCAGGTTCAATCGCTTCATGAGGGTTGGGCCTTGCAGCTGCGAGTCGGCAGCATCATGGCAGCTGGCTGCAGTGTGTTCTGCACAGCCACATCTGTGGGCTGTTGTCCTAGCTTTATCTGCTTTGCAAGGGCGAGTCCCTCTTACTCAGTGTGTACTGCTGTATAGCAGTGTCTGCAGGCTTTGAGGTGCTTTGAGGTTCTAGTCCTAGTCAAGGCTGGAGGATCTAGGAAGACACTTCCCATGAGACAGACAGTAGCTCTCTGCTGTAGGCAGCTACTGTCAGCCTAGAAGGGATAGGAGAGCTCTGGCAGGCTCCTGCTGTCTTGTGTTCATATGAGATTAGCTGAGCAGGGAAGAGAGGTCCCAAGATGATACACAGTCACTGAGCCCCTTATGGGAGAATGGCACTCTCTGGGCGGAGCAGGGTCTCATGTGGGCTTTGCTTGGTGTGTGCAGGCCAATGCTGAGAAGCTGTGTCGCACCTATGAGGACCAGCTGAGTGAAGCCAAGTCCAAGGTGGACGAGCTGCAGCGACAACTGGCTGATGTGAGCACGCAGCGTGGCAGGCTGCAGACTGAGAACGGTAGGTGAAGGAGGCAGCCGGAGGACTCGTTGCTCTGGGGCTGGTCTTGCACTGCGGCATCTACGTCAGGGAGCAGTGGTTTAGCCATACAAACTGTCCTGCCTCTCATATGGACAAATGATGGCAGAAGCTACGGTCAGGAGTGAAGAGGAGCAAGATGTCCATGTTGTGTCTGTGCTCAGGCCTGGCAGAAGAGTCATACTGGCAAGGGGGAGAATCTCTGTAGTGATGCTGGTCTCACTGGTCCTGGGGTATGTGCAGTGATCTCAAGCATCAGAACAAGAGTATTCCTAGCTGCCATGCTTAGCCTTTAGCTGCTGGAGTGCAGCCTCTTTCCATGGACCCCAGCTTTTCTGGGCGTACAGTTGGGGCTGCTGGAGGTTTCCACACAGCTCCCCTCAGCAGGCAAGTCTGGGCCATAGGTGTCATCTCCACCATGTTACATGAATTTGCTCTCTTCCACCAAGCAGGGGGAAAAGAACCCATATCCTCATTGTCCTGGCCCACATCTGCTGTCCCAGCAAACTTTCTGCACTGCATGGGACAGTCTTGGAGCTCAGACCCCTCAAGCTTGGCCAAGGGAAGGGTCACCTGTGTGAGGCCTCTCAAGTCCTTGGAGGATGATGAAGGCTAGACAGAAGCTGTGGTGACTGTGTGGTTAGTGAGGGAGCAGCCCAGAGGGCCCCTGGTTTGGGGATATCCCACCAATGCTTGTGCTCATGGAGTAGCTGTGGATGAAAATGCTGCCGGGGCATCCTGGGACAGGGTAATGATGTTGCAATGAGCTGAAGGCCACAAGCTCTCTGGGGGTGTGGGTTCGTGCAGATCTCAGCCTCTCTGCCCCAACATAGCTGTTTGGTTCTGAATACAGGGGAGCTGAGTCGTCTGCTGGAGGAGAAGGAGTCCTTCATCAACCAGCTGAGCCGTGGCAAGACCTCRTTCACACAGACCATTGAGGAGCTCAAGAGGCAGCTAGAGGAAGAGACCAAGGTGAGGCTGCTCAGGCATGGCTGATCTCTGTGGCCCCAGAGGCATTGCCTAAAAGGCAATAGCTCAGCAGAAGAATTGGGAATCCAGGACTTGAGAGAAGAAAAATCATCTCTGTGGCCTCCTGGGGTCTACACATAGCAATGTGTGGTTCTGCTGGGAGGGCCATACAGGGGCCCAAGCTGCAGCATGGACTTGCCGGAGGAATGTCACCAGTGCTGATCAGATTCCTATTAACTTTCATGGCTGCATCCATGCAGGACAGTCAGGGTCAGCAGCTCAGAGTGACAGTGGTATCAAGGGATGGGACATGTGTCCAACCATGGCAGTGGCCCAGCAGCTTGGGCTGGGGAGGTAGGACATACCTTACATGCAAGAGACCAAAGAGCAGCCCTTGACTCAGGACAAACATAAGTCTGTCCCCCAGCATCCAACACTGCCCTAGAGCTAGCATCCAGGAGCCTGGTGTCAGCTGCTCCTCTCATGAACTCTTCCTTCCTCAGAGTAAGAATGCCCTGGCCCATGCTCTGCAAGCCTCCCGACATGACTGTGACCTGTTGCGGGAACAGTATGAGGAAGAGGTAGAGGCCAAGAGTGAGCTCCAGAGGACACTATCCAAAGCCAATGCAGAAGTGGCCCAGTGGAGGACCAAGTATGAGACAGATGCCATCCAAAGGACAGAAGAGCTTGAGGAAGCCAAGTGAGTCTTACGCCATGTGGCACAGAAGCATGTTTTTCACAAGTAGCCAATTTTCATTCGAAGATGGGGCTTTCCCAGACCCCAGGGTCAGATTGCAGTTCTCTGCCCAGACCTGAGCCTCAGGGAGAGCCTTTCCAGGGTGTTTGGGCAGCTCAGGGACTTCCATCCCCAGAGTAACAGGTGGGATGATTCTTGGGCTAGATGTGTTCATCCCTTGCTGTCATTGGCAGGAAGAAGCTGGCCATCCGGCTGCAGGAGGCAGAGGAGGCAGTGGAGGCTGCTCACGCTAAGTGCTCCTCACTGGAAAAAACCAAGCACCGGCTGCAGACAGAGATCGAAGACCTCTCAGTGGACCTGGAGCGAGCCAACTCAGCCTGCGCTGCCTTGGACAAGAAGCAACGCAACTTTGACAGGGTCTTGGCTGAGTGGAAGCAGAAGTATGAGGAGACCCAGGCAGAGCTGGAAGCATCACAGAAGGAGTCACGTAGCCTGAGCACAGAGCTCTTCAAGCTCAAGAATGCCTATGAGGAGTCCCTGGACAACCTGGAGACCCTTAAGAGGGAGAACAAGAACCTGCAGGGTAGGACTGGGCTCAGGCTCTCCCCTTAGACTGCTAGCTCCCTGAGGCCTTTCTTTTGTGGATAGTCTGTAGCTTCCTTGTCCTCACCAAGATTTGAGGTGGGATGGGTGTACCTCTGGGCAGGAGCTGACCTTGCTTCTCAGCCAGGTTTGGCCTCATTTCCTCCCTACCTGGGCTGTGGGGCCCTATGTCCCTCCAGGAAACCAATGTTTGGCTGGGGGGACTCCAGGCAGAAGGTCCGGATTTTTATTGCCAAATGCATTTTGCTGCCGGACGGACGTGCCATGGCTGCGACATGTTGCTTACTTCAGAGTTTTGCTTTTAGAGAAGTAGGTCTCTGTGGCACCTTATGCCTCTCCTGTGACTCCTCCCCTCCTCCCTGCTCCCAGGCTGCAGAGGAGTACAGCAGGATTCAGCAAAGGGGACTGGTGCCCATTCTGCTAGCACAGACAACCCCAGTGCCTGGATGGCTGCTCTCCAGTGGACTAGGGATGACTTAGGCTCAATCTGGGCTGGGGGATTTGTGAAATTGCCCATGTGGGCTTGGCCCTACAACTCAGTCCTGACCCAGTGCCCTTCTGCTCCTGCCAGAGGAAATTGCTGATCTGACTGACCAGATTAGTCTTAGTGGCAAAACCATCCATGAGCTGGAGAAACTGAAGAAGGCCTTGGAGAGTGAGAAGAGTGATATACAGGCAGCCCTGGAGGAGGCTGAGGTGAGTCTGTGTTACCCACCAATGTGTTGGGAATGTGTTTCTGTGTGTCTGCTACCCTCTGAGGGCCACCTCACCTACCCTACAGCTCCAGTTAGGGTAGTAGTAGTTAGTTGGGGCAGGTGACCTATACAGTATGATAGCCCTGAGTGACAGGCTACAACCAGCACATGGGGGATTCTTGGGCCCTGCTCGTGGGTATTGTGCAACCCCTAGCAAGTCATTGAGGTGGGCTCCTGACTCCCCGTGCTCCCCACAACTTTAGACTGGGACATGATGCCAGGCTGAGATGGCTGGGGAGACCTTCCTGGGGGCTGCATTCACACAGGGATGCTGTTATCTCTAGGGGGCCCTGGAACATGAAGAGAGCAAGACGCTGCGTATCCAACTGGAGCTGAACCAGATCAAGGCTGACGTGGACAGGAAGCTGGCGGAGAAGGATGAGGAGTTTGAGAACCTGAGGTGTGTGGGAAGAGGAGACAGGCTGGGCTATTACTTCGGGGCAGAGCTGGCAGGACATCCTTGATGGAATAATTGGTGTGGCTGCAACTTCCTGGGGCTGCGTGCTTGCAGCAGGATGGGGCTGACACATTGTCACACAATGCCTCCTGTAGACGAAACCACCAGCGTGCCATGGACTCCATGCAGGCCACCCTGGATGCAGAGGCTCGGGCCAAGAACGAGGCTGTCAGGCTGAGGAAGAAAATGGAGGGAGACCTGAATGAGATGGAGATCCAGCTGAGCCATGCCAACCGCCAGGCGGCTGAGTTCCAGAAGTTGGGCCGCCAGCTTCAGGCCCAAATTAAGGTTGGATGGCCGTGGGTGGGACGATTTGGTGCTGCCCCAACTGCCAGCCCTAGTTTGGGGCCGTCCCCTTCTCCTTTTCTTCCCCATTGACCCCTTGCTGCCTGGCAGGACCTGCAAATCGAGCTGGATGACACCCACCGCCACAACGATGATCTGAAAGAGCAGGCAGCTGCTCTGGAACGACGCAACAACTTGCTGCTGGCAGAAGTGGAGGAGCTGCGGGCAGCCCTGGAGCAGGCCGAGAGGAGCAGGAAGCTGGCAGAGCAGGAGCTGTTGGAGGCCACTGAGAGGGTCAACCTGCTCCACTCACAGGTGAGGGGCATGTCGATCAGCTGGGATGTGGGGCTCTGTCTGTCCATGGCTGGGCTTAGGCACCTGAGAGCTGGGAGCCTGTCTAGCATTGGGGCCACCACCAACATGAACAACTGGTCCCTATGCCACTACCCCATTCTCTGTCTGCAGAACACAGGCCTGATCAACCAAAAGAAGAAGCTGGAAACCGACATCTCGCAGCTGAGCAGCGAGGTGGAGGATGCAGTGCAGGAGTGCCGCAATGCTGAGGAGAAGGCGAAGAAGGCCATCACAGATGTAAGAGCATGATGGAGACTGTGCTACATGGCTGGGCCCAGTGCCCTGTGGGGCTGGAAGCTGTGAGGAGAGGGGAGGATCTTGCAGCTCCTCTGTGGGGCCCCTGTATCTGGTAGAGGTGCCTTGCCTGGTGGTGATGTGTATATGCCCTTGGCCCTGCAGGCTGCCATGATGGCAGAGGAGCTAAAGAAGGAGCAGGACACAAGTGCACACTTGGAGCGGATGAAGAAGAACATGGAGCAGACCATCAAGGACCTGCAGATGCGCCTGGACGAAGCGGAGCAGATTGCTCTCAAGGGGGGCAAGAAGCAGATCCAGAAGCTGGAGGCCAGGGTGAGGCAGCAAGGACAGGCCACCAGCATTGCCCACCTAGGAGTGGGCTTCTGGCACTGCCCTAGCTTGCACACTCTCTAGTCTGGGGTGGTACCAAGCTTTGCAGGGCACAGGCACCACCCTAACTCTCTCTGGGGGCCAGCAGGTGCCACAGGGTAGGTCATAGGTGGTGGGGTCTGCCCTTGAAGATCTGAGAGCTTGGGGCTGAGTTCAAGCCATTGCCTGGGATGGCCCAGTCACTGTTGGGGCTCCTCTGAGCRGGAGAGCTGGCTTCCCCCTGGCTGGATACTGGGCCACCCCACCAGCCCAGTCAGGCTGTGATGCTGGTGAAGCAGAGTGCTGACCTGGCCTCTCTCTCTACATGCAGGTGCGTGAGCTGGAGGGGGAGCTGGATATGGAGCAGAAGAAGATGGCCGAAGCCCAGAAGGGCATTCGCAAGTATGAGCGGCGGATCAAGGAGCTGAGCTACCAGGTACAGCAGCACCGACGCAGCCCTACCTCAGCAGGACGCTGGGCTTGGCACCCTCCTCACCTGGCCCCCACCCTGTGCTCAGCCCCTTGCCCTCTCTAGCACGCCACCAGTCCAGCGGGCCCAGCTCCCAGGCCAGCACAGCACTATCTTGTTCTGAGCCCCATGCTGGCACAGAAAAGGAGGGACAGAGCTCTCCCCGTTCCTGATATCTGCCACCTCAGCTGGGTGTTGTGAGACATGGGGGGGGGGGGRAAGGGTCCAGGGGACAGCCCATGTTACATGAGGATCAGTGGCTTGGATCAGCGGGGGGGGGGCCCTGGCACCACTGGGTCTCCTGTAAAGGAGTTGGGGCAGAAGTCCAAGCAGGACAATATGGTCTCACATTAGCTGCCAGGGCTCCTGCTAACCAGGTTGGGGGCTCTTCCAGGCTGAGGAAGACCGGAAAAACCTGACAAGGATGCAGGATCTGATTGACAAGCTGCAGAGCAAGGTCAAGAGCTACAAGCGCCAGTTTGAGGAGGCGGTAAGTGCTAATCGCTACCACTGCTCCGGCCTTCCCCAGGGGGAATCACTGTGGGCACCCTACACTGCCCAGCCAGGTGGGCTAAAGGGGAAAAGGGCCCCAGGTCCGGTGTGGGGAATTCAGGGCCCAGGTACTGGGCTGTGCCTCATTCACACCCACCTCTCCCCTCACCCTGCCTGTTTGTGGCTTCCCCCAACCACAGGAGCAGCAAGCCAACTCCAACCTGGTGAAATACCGMAAGGTGCAGCACGAGCTGGACGATGCAGAGGAGCGGGCAGACATTGCCGAGACACAAGTCAACAAGCTGCGTGCCCGCACCAGGGAGGTCATCACCTCCAAGGTAAGGCCCAGGCCTTGAGTCCACCTGGCTGCAAGGAGGGGAAGAGAGGGCAGGGGCTCATGGTCTATCCGGCCCGACACTGCCTTCGTGCTGCCAGGCAGACCGGAGTGGTGCCTGAGTGCTCGCTGCCTTCAGGCCCAGCATCTCATCCAGTCCCTTTATTTTTTTGCCAGCACGAGGAGTAGGAACACAGACCTGTGCCCGGTCCCGTCCCCCATCCGCCTGCTGTACTTCGGAGGCAAATGGCTGCAACAGTCACTGCCAGCTTTGCGCTCGGTGAATAAACGTAGCTCTACCAGGACAGGCTCCTTCGTGTCTGTGATGGGGTAATGCCTTACCTTGGGCTCTGCTGCAGTAGTGTAACGGAGACCTGGGGAGGCAAGGTAGGATCGTTGTGGGCCTTTTACCTCCAGGCAGGGCTAGGAAAGGAGCTTTGGCCTCCTCTAGTACCAGGGAATCAGAGCTGCTGCCAGCTCTGGGAAAACTGGTCCCTGTGCAACAGAACTCCAAGCTCCGGCAAGAACAGCTTTTTTCCTTATCCCTCACTGATGCAGTGGTTCAGCTCTGGGGAAAAAGCCCTTTCCTCACTTTCCCTACCACAACCCATGAGCACACTCACCCTTCAGTACGCTCAGGCAAGGGAGGACAGGGTAGACCTCACTYAATTTAGCCAAGGTAAGAATGTAAAAATCCTAAGTACATTCCTAAGGCCACTACAAAGAAAGACAATTCCACTTACTTCTTTAAAATAGATTTCTTTAATAAGTTTCCATTTAATATGTTTATTTGCAGTTAGTAAATTGGCATTAATCCAGGCAGCACAAACCTCAGCAATCTGTGGGGATAGTGCAGACTTCCAGAAGTATTTGTTAGTCTCAGGGGGTCCCACCTCCACCCCCTATTCTAGCACTCAACCTGCTGAAGCCTCTACTGAAGTCAGTGGCAAGGTCAGTGAGGTGCCACTCCCTGGCACTGCACAGGACACTTCTTCCCTCTGTGCTCCATAAATAAGACAAAATGAGGATGAAGGCCTGAGCTGTCTGGTCCCTCTCAAGAAACCTTCTTGAGGCAGCTAGCATGGCCAGACAAGCTCACAGGAGACTGGCTCCCAGTCAAAAGTTGCCAGCAGCCCTCCCCTTGCCTGCGCAGTGGCTGCAAGCAGAACCTTTCTGCTGGAGACCAGAGCACGCGCTCCAGGAGGAGTCACCACGGGTTTCCTTTCCGTGCACTTCTCTGAAGACAGCCAACTTAGCCTCCTGCATAAGCCTGAAGGTGAAAGCAAAGCCAAGCTGCTTCTAGCAGACAAGAACCCAAAACATACAAAGACATATAAATTACTGTGCTCCCACTGTGGAGAGGAGGGATTCACAAGCTGGAAGGCAGGCTGGGATTATTTCAGCTCAGCCATACACAGGCCAAGAGCCAAGAACAAATGCAGCTTGGCCCCTAACTGTAAGTTACATAAATACAGAGATGTAAATGAGACTGCAGGTTTATAGCAGCAATCATTGGATGCACCAATTAACTAGACTATGGAAAAGGCATCCCTTAACTTAAAAGCCTTTTAATTTGAAGCATTTATTTTACGTGTACATCTATTACAGTTAAGAAGAAGCAAAGATACACCAAAAACACGAATACCCAAGAACAAAAAAAAAAGTACAGATGAGAAAGAAATCGGCTGGGGGGGGGCAGGGAGGGGGGGGCAGGGTGGAGGTGACCCAATGAAGAACAGAGTGTTGCAGCTGCCAGAGCAGAATTCCCTGACACAAGGAACATGACTGGAGAAACATCACTGGAGCTGGCCAAAGGCTACCAGGGGAATTTAGCCCTCCAGGGCAGCTCGCCTGCAAGACTCTGGATCTGGATCAGCATCTCTGACCACCCTGCAAGCAACAAGCAAAGTACTGACTGTAAGTCCATAGCAGGACATGAAAGTATAAGAAAAGCTGGAGGAGAAGGGTGATTTGTAGAGAGCAAATCCTGCACTAGGGGCTGGAAGCCAGGCCCCAGCACAGAGATGCCCAGAATGGCTTTCATTCTGCTGGCAAAGATTAGCGACAATATGCTACAGCTCAGGGACGTTCTCACCACCAGTCCCTGCCTCCAGATCCTGGAGATATGTGTAGTCACATTGCCTCATCAAATAAATTAAAAGAAAAAAAAAATAAACAATTCAGATGCATGTCTGAAAGGAAAATGTTTTTTTTTAGCTGGAGCTGCAAAATGCATACAATTTGACTTAAATGCAGTGGCTCAGGACTTCAGGCTGTATTTCATTCTTGGGAATGTGACTGTCTTGGAGCAACATAATTAACACTAGTGAGTAGGCAGGGCACATTCAGGTTTGGCAATTGGGCTCTGCCAAAACCTGCTTCTTCCTCCCCCAATATATCCTCCAAAGTTACTTTCAACTAGGAGTGTTTATTCCCAGCATTTAACACATTCTGCTTAAAACAAATCCAGGAAAAACTGACATCTCCAATAAATATTGCACTTTAAGATTAACGTGTGTGTGGTGATATTAAGGACTGAAAGCAGAGACTGATACAAGACTTCCAGGCATAGCAGTTAGCATCAAGAGCAATGGTCCTGAAAAGAATTTTAAAAACAGATTAGTTACCCAAGAAGGGACAAGCCGCAAGTTTTAAAAAATTAGTACGTTTTAATGCTAGTGCTCCATGAAAAAGCCAACCCCTGTTGCAATCCCATCACTGCTGAAATGTCTCTGTTCTCCRCAGCATTGTAAAAACACCTTCAGACAGGAAGGATCTGCAGGAAAGACAGCAGGAGCAGAGGTTCCCTCCTAACACACAAACAGACCAAGGCCGAACAGATTTAGTACCAAATGATCCAAAAGTAGATGGTAAAGAGGTGACTGGAGCTAGGGCTCTCAGGAATTAAAAGCACACRCACACACACTCATTCTAACCAACCCTAAATCCCTGATTCTAAACCCCAACAGAGGAGTTAAACCTGAAGGGAGTCCTCTTGGTGGCTCTGCAAGTGGCTGGTGTGTTGGGGTCCCAGTCAGATTGGCTCCTTGGACCTCACATTTGGAGGGCAAATTCTGTGCTTTTTAACTTGCTAATTCTAGCAGCCAGGAAAAAGGAGCCACAACCAAACTGGCACATACAGAATATTGTCATCTGTCATCAAAAAGGACTCCAGCCATATTCGACTGGAGGAAAAAAAAAAAAAAAAAACCAACAAAAAAAGCTTTTTTTTTTTTTTGCAGGTGATTATTTTTATCCCAGAACAAATGGAAGATATATCCCTGAATGTGTTGCCCAGAGAGCTTTCAAAGTCTCCTCCGTTAGAGATCAGAGATGGGGACTGGGAAGGGGGGCAGGGTTTTAACAATGCAGTAACGCTCCATGGTTCCAAGCCGCACACGCGCACACACACACTACACAGCGTATCCCTGAAAATCCATGGTCTGCGAGGTACCCTCCAAGCGCTGTCCATCAGAAGCCAGAGTGAAGAATCACTCCTCAGAAAAGTCTCTGTCAATGTCCATATATGCCTCGTCAATGTAGCTAACTATGGCACAGGGGGATGTCCGGTCCGGACTGAGCAGTATAGATACAGTCTCTTTCCAGTAGGTAAAACTAATACATGAGCTCTGTGGAGAGAGGAAGAGACTGGTTAGCAAGGTCTGCAGGCACCAACACGCATTAGGAYAGACACCTCAGAGGCAGAGAAAACTGAAAATCACTTCCTTTCTAGCCCGACTTGCTCAGCCACACACTTTAACCTCCAATTCACCACTGAGACCATCCTGTTCAGGGTTGTGGAGCAGAAGAGACTGACATTGAATCAACTATCCCAGGCAACACTATTTCTACTATGACCTCCAGCGCATCAATTCTACGAGCAGAGCAGCATTAGAGATGGTACTTAAGGGCACTGGATACTTCTGGCAACCAGGCAAAAGGAAAACAGCAGCACAGGGAACTCCCCAGAAGGCAGCACATCCCACTTCTGTAAGCAGACAGATTGCTGGAGCAGGATGCTGAGGTATAGATCGCTAAAACCAGCAGGTTAGTCATCTGMGTATGCCTCTGGAAGGCACCTGATTCATAGCTTGGATAATTTGGAAAAACTAAATAGAACCAGTGGACCTTGGCTGTATCCTCATAAGAAATGAGTGTAGGGGGAAAACGAGGTTAAGATACAAGACAGAAATCTATTTCACAAAAGACCCAAGATCCACACAAACAAAAAGGCCATGAAGATGCAAGGAAGCTGCTAATTTAGGGAGTAGCAGGCACTGAAGCTCATGTGCTTAGCCACACAGAAGGTGGTAAGACACCTCCTGGCTTGGGATCTTTAATAGCAATTCTATATAGACTCCCCAAAAAGACGACCAGCTTCCTTACATGGTCACTTCCACCTCTGACCTGCTCATGTGAGAGACCTGAACCGTACATCTGCCTTGTGCTACCCTGACTGCATGCACTAGGCACATGACTGACAAAATGGCGTGAAAAGCATTTCAGAAAATTACACTGGGAGGAGGTTGAACTTGCTCCTTTCTTCCCCTTCACATCATCTCATTTCCCATTATTGCTAGGTGACTAGTACACAGRCGTTTGTGATTTTTCTTACTATGTTTAAAAGGTTCACATACATTTTCTAGGCAGGTGCTGTCTTTGTCCTTGTTGAGGTAATGCTGYTGCCAGAATCGCAGGAGACTATGGAAGTTGTTCAGAATGAAGCCTGGGTATTTTTCTGTATATTCCATCTGTTGCAAAGTGCGCAGATAAAAAGGTAGCTTTTCTTTCCTTCGGGCCAGCATTAAGATAACTAAACTTGTGTTCAAACAACTGACATTTTCCTGAAAGTAAAAATAACATAGTAAGTCAAATGAGAAAAAAATGAAATACTGATTGTACAGATGACATTCAAAATGCCCTCGAGGCAAGCATGCAGAGGAATTTCTTTACTTGTA
>NW_028186534.1:420306-453152 GCF_003343005.1 Rhea americana | reverse complement strand
GGGACATCGGTCTCTTAAAGAGAAACCAAGTTCCTCCCTGCTCCCAGCCCAGCTCATCAGCAAGGTATCAGTGAAATTACTGCCAGCTCTTTACCTGTGTAAGTGTCTGTACATGAATAATATTAATGAGACGGAAAAGAAAGGACATTCTCATGGACATCTGGGACATATATGATAGCAGGCGGCACTCTGACAAGACTTCTGCAACTGCAGCAAGAGGGAAAAGAGAATCATCAAGTGCTCAAAGTTTAGACACATTGATCTGAGCATTGCAGCTGTAAGAACTGGTGCTTAGACCACAGGAACAAATACAGGGGGTAATTACACAGAACCAGTAAGGTTGGAAGGGACCTCTGGAGATCATCTAGTCCAACCTCCCAAAGATTTCCTGATGCTGGTTCCACTGGGGCTTGAATCTAAGACCTTCTGAATGTGAAGCAGATGTGAMAACCACTACGCTACAGAGGATCTTCAATTATCTGTCTCCAACCAACATTTTCAAAGCTCAGGCTTAAAATAACCACAATCACTACCAAACAAAAACAACACTCCTTATTCTTTACCTTTAGCATCAGACTGATTCTCAAATCGGTCCAGGGACAATGTAATGCAGCGAACCAACATGTTTGAGTCAACCAATGAACTGTTGATCTGATTCAAAAATGTCTGGAACTAAAGAGAAACACCTTTTTAGTGTTGCATTTGCCCCAAAATGTCCTATATGCGCGCTAACAGATGAAGCCTGACAGAACAGCATTTTATACTCTTTTAAGAATGTGTGCACCAAGAGGTGCACTAAAACAATTATTCTGTTGGAACAAGAGGAACAGGCTACTGAACCTCAGCAGGCAGAACAACAAATAAGGCTTGGTGAGTAGGATAATAACAATAGTCTTGGAAGTTCAGTTCTGGAGTGCTGAAAGAGCACAATTCTTAAAAGTTCTGGGAGAAACCATTGCGTAAGCACCCAGCAGTGCACATCACCAAAATGAGGCTTCACAAATGCAGACAGCTTCCCCTTCCCTYCTAGGCAGAAGCTAGGTTCTGAATGCCAAAACCCAGATGGTCATTTCCTTACCAGTCACTTTCAGTCTGAACACTTAGTGTACTTCTTCATTCTTAAGTAAATAYGTGCACTAGGACAACTCATAGGAAAGTGGAACAGGTATCAAGGCTCAGTCCGCCGAAGAACAAGGAATGGATACACTCACTGTTAAGTAACTCGCTTTAACCCTAACAAGAATAAAAGGAGAGATATGCCCCCAAACTGCTTTGGCCAACCCAAGCCAGTACTGGCAGCAAGGGCTGACTAAAAGATGCCTGACACTCCTAAAATCTACTATGAAGCAGCCCCTATCACTTCAATGAGGCCAAAATTTCATAGGCTATTTGTTTTGAAAGGAGATGAGATAAGCTGGGTTGTTGGGCTCTGTAYTTCCTCCAGGTCCACGTTTTCCTACATTTAACCATTGGACAGCAGTTGGTACTAGGGAGGCACGCAGTAAGACATTCACAAAGAATGAGGACTAAGAAAAAGTTACAAATCAATAAATAGGAAGCGCGCACACAGTATATTCTCTAGAAYTAGATTCTCTCAAAGTAGATTCTCTAGAATTTGTCAGTTCAGTTACCAGAGACTAACCTAGTATTAAATATACCCTTCTTGGAAATACTTCTCTGCTTCTATTCTCCAAGGTCTGCAAAATTTAGAAGCAACTAGAGAAATATTTTAGTATCATAAGCAGAAGTAGGCCATTCAAAACTTAATCACCAGCTGAGATTATATACACAAAAGCGTATAAAACTATGAAACCACTTATGCATGGAGAGCTGTCCATTCTYGAGCTACATACAAAATTAGGTGTTTTATAGGGACTTGTATCAGCCATGATTTTTAAAACGTGCTTCTAAGTTCAAATGATACCAAAGCAAAGAAATACCTTTCAACATTAACAAATAATAATGAAAGTAATCTACATTAAGATTTGTCTTCCATAACGATTTTCTTTACAAGTGACCGTGAAAGATTTATYGGATAGCCTGTATCAACATCCACAACAACCAGCTTAAACCAAAACCCAGTAATGTTACAGGACCTGTTCTACCGTCCGAGCTCTGACATTGGATCTGCCCGATCATGCAATGGGGCAACATTTTCTGAACAACTCAGAACTCGCTGACTCAGAACAGCTGGGAGCACTTCGAACAATATGAGTGTATGCAGAGAAAAAGTCAGAAACTTATGTACTTACCAAGARACTTTGGCAGGTCAGCGCTGTGTTTGTTGTGCACTAAACTCAACAGTCACACCGAAAGTAGCAAACGATCCTGAGTTTCCCACTGATACAACTGGCTATATGAGGCTGTAATTTGAACTACTGGGGACAGCTTTTACAAATATTTACCTTCTCATCTGTGTTGATGTATTTGTTGAACCTCTTGAATGCATCAATATTGAATTTCATCAGTTCCCCTAGAAGGTCAAAGTAACTCTGCAGCACATCCCGCGATTTGCACTCACTATCAACAATGCAGTAGAGAATATGCTGGCATGGGAAGAAAACATGTTGTTGTCACAGTTTAGCCAAGCCAGTCTGATTTAATCACTACTTCAAATGTTTATTGGTGGGTTTAATTCTTATATGGCTGAATTACAGACAACCATTCAGATGAGTTTTCTACAGTCTGCATTGGTGGAAAATTAATTTTGTAGAATGGGCCACCTCATATTTAGTTGCCACAAGCAAAACTCACAAAGGCTTTTCAACATTACAAARATTGCCCTTCTACTATAACGAATATTTAGCCACTCCATTTCACCCTCTCTGTATTCTTTATTAAAAAGACCTTCTTGATTGCAATAGAGATATGTTACAGATTAAGCTTAACATGTGCTTCTTACCTCCAGGAGTCCTCTCTTTAGCAGGAACATCTGGTCTGCATAGGAGGTTGTGCCTCGCAGAAAACTTTCAACTGCCCTTGCTTGCCAAAACCTGACAAACAGGAGAAATGAAGTTTCAGTTTTAATATTGGAGCAAGAGTTTTATCACAACCAAATTTTAAACTAAGTTCCCTTATTGGATTCATTCTAAGCTGAAGAGAGATTTGTTGATCTCACAAAGTCACTGACTGTATTGGATACACAGTTCAATGCATGCTTTGGCCTTCTCCCTCATCTGCACTGTCACTACAGCCAAATCCAACAAAAAAAATTCTCAGCTTATGATTTTGTAAGTATTTTCAACTGCTGCAAGCCCTGTGAAAACTGCTCTTTCAGTTACTTCAAAACAATATGCTGAAGTGCAAGCAAGGCCTACCTGAAGGAGGATTCAGCTGGTTCCTTCTTCATGACCTGAAGTAGTCTGGTTAACAAACCTCTCTTCCCATCACACACAAGACTCCTAAAGCACACACAAAAAAAATACAGCATGAGTGGAAGGGCTGAGAAGCACTGTACTWTGCTGAACACTGAATCCAGAACTTCTAGTGACCTACAGCCCAGAAATAGCTATGCAGCAAGAAAATGCCATAACTCTTTTTTTTCACTTGTCCTACCAGTAGGAGARGTCTCCTAACTACCTTTGGTAAAGTCGTGAAAAGCCTTCCAAATGAACGGCTTCCTAATAAATCCAACAGAAGACCATTTCTTTTCTTTCAAAATATTAAATGATTTCRAAAGTACAATCCTTCCTTAACACACACAAAGGAAGGTCTGAATTCTGTTTAGCAGGCAGCAGATCAGAGGATGGAAACCTAGCATCTTGCATCTTTCAGATKAGGTAGCGTCTTTCTGTTTGTACTAATAAAATTATAGAAGCCATGAGACCGTGATATTATCTGCATATAACAGCACCTCAGTAGAGTATCTACCCACTGGAAGCAYGTGCAGCAGCACCACCTTAATCTCATGCATCAAGAAAGGTGCTACGGAAATGAAATGCTAAGGTTGGAAAAGGAATTAAGTTTATACCAGAAACTAAGTAATGCTGCCTGTCTGGCCATACAAGCCATTCTGCAGAGGCAGGGTAAGATGTTTCAAAGCAGCACTTTTCTACTCCAAGAAAAATAGCATGTGTATTCAGCTGATCAATCCTGGTTCTTTCCTGCATATTGCATCAGCACTTTTGCTGAGCAGTCAATAATCAGCTGACCAAGTCCTTGTGGAAAATAGTATGTTTTCAGCATGACAGTCTGTTTTTACTAAGACTCAAGAACACTGAGAAACTTTGTAGGATGGAAAAAGCTGTTTACATCCTTGTTCCACTTCCTTTCAGTGCATTCATAACAGGCCAAATTTCTTCCTCTCCCCAAATACTTATTCCTTTGTGAACAAAGGCAAAAAGRTACCTGTGCTTAGGAGGAAGGGATGCTGATACCACTTCTTAAGTTAGACAAATAATTGTTATTATTATTATAATTCGGAAATCATCTTAGAGAATTTTATAGAAATTTACCTTTTCAAGCAAGGTAAATCTGTTTTGTGCAGTCCAAGTCTGAACTGATACTCTGGAAGTATTTTGACCACTAAATTCTGAAAACACTTAACTTCGTGAAGTTTTTACATCAGTGTTATATATTAAATTAAATCAAAATAGTCAACCCAATAGACAGCCATGTAAAACACAGGGAATTCTCTAAGTAGATTAATATGTTAATCTAATTTAGCTTATTCTAGATACTAGTTGCTCTTAAAATAAAAGCTTTGAACAGATGCACTTAAATCTATTTATGTAGATTAGAAATGGACATTATGCACAMAGACTGCTCCTGAATCTCAGGTCTAATATTAATTAGTAGCAGCAGTGTACGCATTAGAGGGATCCCAGCTCTTTCTGCGAAGCCACTAGAGASACAGGCCAGACAAACAGACAGATCTAGTGCATCATACGGGAGTCTGGGCCACAAACCTAAAAACCCCACATCATGTTGCATTTGTTTCTAAAGGGTACTTACTAAGAGTACAAGCACACTTTAAAGTTGCTAACAACCACAAATACTATACAAACTGAGATACTTCAGGCTGAAACATATCACTGAAGCTAAAGCAAGTATGGTGCTCTGCAGGACTTCAGACAAAACAGGTGACATCAAATCTCCAATGAAAGGGCTTGTAAAATGCTAGAAGCTGCTGATGCTGCACTTCTACATCAACTTACCTGTCCGTGTTAACAACTGCATCAACTTCAGGGATGTTGGCTTTATGGGAGATTGCACTCAGTTCATTAAGTTCTTGGCTGTTTAAAAGCAAGTACTTGTTCCTAAAGCAAGATAGTTGGGGAGTGGGGGGGGGGGGAAAGAGATGATGAAACCATTAAAGAGACAGACATATGTGCAATTCCATGAAGCGTAACACCACACCACACAGCTAGCTGCAATTTTGTAAGCCTCCTCTGAAGTTTGCCAAATGCAATCTCAACACTAACCAGCTTCATGACACCTAACCTCTGCTGACCTGGTCAAGATCTCAGGGTTTGTTTTGTAAATATTTGCTTCCAGATGGCACTAGCTTTTTTCTTTCTTTCTTTTTTTTTTTTTTTAAATCAACCTCAGCAGCAGTTCAACAGACTTAAATAGCAGGCTCCTTCACAGCTTCCTACAGTTTTTCTCTGCTGTAAAGTGACTATGTTGTTTATCAGTAATTAACCTCACAGAGGGCAGGAATCTGAAACCGTAAAAATCAAAATACTCAGTCTTTTTGGTATTTTATTACTGTGATCAAATTGGTTACCTTAGAAATATTTAAAGACTTCATGAAATGCAGAAAAGAAAATAGAGATGGATATAAAAATCTAGATATAAAAAAATTAAATAAAACGTCTTATCGAATACTGTATTTTTCACAATGAAATCCAATCGGATTATCTGCAAAACAAAAGAAACTCCCAGAGTTCAGTAGCAGTCAACCAAAGTACTAGTGTACTCCAGAGTCTCCTTTTTGCCACAGTCCCAAAAACCATTCCAGCATGCTCCCAAAGGCCCTCCTATTTCAACCTGCTCAGAATCAGRCAGCAAAGATTTATTTTCAGGAAACCATAAAGAATGATGTGATACCTGGGTGTGGGTGTGGGAAGAGAACCTGTTCATGAAAACATAGTAACTACATAGAAGATAAGCTATTAGACCAGAAAGGTGATGGGGAGGGGAAGCTTCCTTCATATGCCTTCTTGCTTCAAACACTATCTTCCAGATTAGTGCTCACTGAGGCTGTCATGTGAAGCTTCTTTTGATCTGGATCAACAGGTTTCTGTAATGAAAATATAACCTCTCTCTCCACATATAAACAGTTCTGAAGSTTTGGTTTACTCAGTTTTACTGAAGTTAATATTAGAATACAAGCACTTGTTTTCATCYTGTTCTCAGCTCACTCTACTGATCTGTGATTTCAGAGAGTTTATGTAATTGTTTGTTTAAAAAAACCTAACCAGATTCAACACATTCCATTTGCTCARACGTTACAGTTGAAAGCTGTTGTTCATTTAAACAAGCCTGAAATCTTTCTAGAACCCACTTAAATATGAATAGTATCTTWAAAAGATTCTATTGGAAAACCAGGACTGATTCCTGGACAATGTCTTACATGGCGGAACTGCAATCTCAATCTTCCTTTATGTTTAAAATAYATCCAGCAGCTCCCCATATTTAAAACTCTTTTTTCCAATTAAACTGGCTGACATTTCTCATACTAAGATCTAGATAATACCTACACAGAAGTATCAGCCCTTGYTGTAAATAAGACCACCTAGACAAGAAGTGAAGGCATCAAGATGATTAATATACAAATTTAGTGCAATATACCTCAAAAGAGATTTACAAGGACTTGCAGAGTCAAATTAGAGAGGCACAACACCAACACAATGGAAGATGGGATTCTGCAAGTAAGGCTAGAGCAAACAAGCATAGTTGTCATCAGCACTGAACATGCGCTTCCTGARTAAGTTCGTTAAAAACAAACAAAAAAATCTGCATCACCTTCCAGCTACTCCAGAAGAATCAAGCTTCAGAAATATGCCTTCTGAAGGGAAATAAAAGCTTTCTTCCAGTTTCCAACCTAACTTCCTGATGATGAACTTACAGATAATTGTTCTAACATTTTTCTTCAATTAAATTGGGTCTTCTCCATTGCTGGCATTTAAGCAGCAATCATTCTTCCTAGACTTTATGCAAGGACAAAAGAGCATTGATATCCTCTGCAGAGATGTGCTGTCTTTCCCCCTGATGTTCTAACAGCCTTTTTAGCCTTATTTTTTTTTTTTTTTTTTTTTTTTTTTTTTTTTTTTTTTTTTTTTTTTTTTTTTTTTTTTTTACTTATTCCACTTTGAACTAAACCTGAGCATGCACACAGGAGAAAGTTATCCTGTGAACACACTGCCTCACTACCAGCTCTCAGGGAACAGACAGATGAATGGCATCATGAAAGCCACTTCCTTATTTCTTCAGCCATAAAGTGGTAACTGATCACATAAAAGCTTCAGTTCATTCCAACAGGAGGGAAAATGGGCTACTTTTCATCATAAGTAGGCATACTTAAAATATGCTCACTGGTGAGCAGATCCTGAGTCTATTCATAGCAGAAGTTCAAAGACATGTGAACATCTGAATAGAGTTTCAAGGGTAAGACAACTTTCTATCTACACAGAGCCTGCACTCTTGGACACCCATTGTAACTGCAATTGGGCAACAGTATTGCTGAGCCACAATCCACCAAGTTTTTCATACTCACTCATGATGATCACTAAAGCTCTGAAGAAGCCTCAGGAACTGTATTTTTAAAGTGATGTCCTAAAAAGAGAGAAGAAAGAGGTTGAAAATAGCTTCAGGATTTTTWGAATTCTTCATTTACTTACCAGACATTAAGCAGTTGAAATGGAAACCTCTCCAAATCAAACCTATTTGCACAGCAGAGCAAGTGATTTGCATAAATGCAGAAGGCTGCACTTTGCAGGTTTCCACAAATAGAACTGAAGTGGAGCCCACATGCAAACCTGTGCATATGACAGTCAATAAGTGATTGTTCCCACTGCAAAGGCAAAAAAGCTCACGGATCGATTTAGAATAATGTTTTATATCCAGGTTTGAAAAACCTGATTGCAATCCATTTTTTTCTGTCCCTCTCTGCTAGACCTGTTACCTACCATTTCTTTAAGTTCTGGTCTTCTCCTCCCTTTGGCCTTCAGGGATTATAGAAATAACCCCTTTCCCAGTTCCAAAACTGGGAGAGAAAAGAAAGGCTAGATTTCCCACAAATAAACTAGAGTGAACCAAAGATGAAGACTTCAGTGAAAAGAATTCCCAGTATAAAAACAAAATGCTGAATCCTACCATGTCTCACTGCATTTATGATCCAGCCATTCAGTTACTCGGTACAGTTTCTCAGAATTGTATTACAAATGAGATCAAGATTCCATATARAATTAATAAAGTTACTCACTGGGCTACAGTCACAATTTTGATTATGTCCGTGCAGAACAAGGGCTGATGCTGAATGTTTCCTCCAGATCAGTTTATCAAACAAATTATTGAGGCCAGGAATCAGCTTGAACTCTGCTATCATTTTATGAACCTAGAAAAGAAAAGAAGTTCTCATTTGTTGCAGCCTCAAATATGGATATAACATAGTCTGGAAAACAGATGGGCATAATTATGCAATTTTCTGACAACAGAAAGAGTGAATTCTTTATCAAACAGCATATGTTTATGTTCACATGCATACTAAGCATGGAGCATCATTAGAATAGTTTGCATTTGGTGGACATAGATAGAAAACAGACTTTAAAAAAAAAGAAGAAGAAAAAAAAAGAAAGCTCTCAACCAATACTCGAATTAACTGCTGTGCCTCCTCAGGAATCAGTTTGGGACATCAGAAGATTGTTTGAAATTGAAACAACACATWCAAAATACATCCATACTTAATTTCTGTGCGTCACAAACTAAACTGTTAACATTTTGCTGCCAGCCATCTACAGAGCATATTTCACCTTTCTAGCTCATGCAGTTAATCCGGAGGTAGCCCTTTGAAGACAATATAAAATACCGACTGCATTTTTGTCCAAGCGACCTAAGGCAGGAGTTCTGAGCAGAGTTCAGCAGTAACACACACTCAAACAACCGTTCAATCACTGTTTCGGCGGATAAACAGAAATTCAAACTTCTCTAGAGTACACTAAAAAGAAAAGAAAATGCTAAAATACTCAGGTATATTTGCCTGCCTGCAAAGGCAATGACGTAGAACAYTGACATATTTGAAACAGGCTACAGAGCTACTCATGTAAAAACCTTAGTGTTTTTGGTTAAATGCCTTCAGTCCAAGTATCACTACTTTTGATGTAAGCAATCTGAAAGGGGAGGAATAGGAGAACTACAAAAGCAGACCCTGAGCAGTTAACAGTCCTGTGATAAGCAGTATCTCGAGATGTCATACAGGTGAAAACCATGTATGACTGGCTCTGCTTCTGCATTGACAAGCTCCCTCTGGATTCAGTAAATATTCCACATTTTTTTTAAACAGACACACAAATAATAAAAGAAGTGCCCAAAGTAGAAAGAGGAATGTTCCTTAAAAATCAGGTCACCTAAATACTAACCTAGGCTGTCCCTGCAATGAATTATAACTAATAGTATTTTAAGCTGAGCACTCCATTTTGCTCTGTTTCCTCAAATACTTGAGCCAATTGAAAGTATTTAAATCAACAGTATTTTATAGGTTTTCTTTTTACTCTTGTTAGCATCATAGCTAGTAGTGTTTTGAATTCCTCTCAGCTGCAGCTACTAACTTCCCACTGATACGTAAATCACACTCCCTCTGCTGAGCAGTTTTGTGAGCACCAAGTTTGAGGCGGCATGCATCTCCTTCATGCGACCCTGACAGATTGCAAAACTTGGAAGACTTCTGTGTACCCTTATTTTAAAAGGCTCTCAGATACTCTGTCCCAGGTACAAGCCTCCAAGAGCAGTTGCTCTTGGGGGTTTGTCCAAACAAAGCACTCCCCGCAGGCTCCATCCCTCRTGGCCAGCGTGGCACAAGCACAACAGGATGAAGCCAGGCGTGTGACCGCCTGTGAGTGCTCTGGCTCCCTCACGGAAGCTGCTTGCCATGCTCACTGTTTTCACTTGGGAATCTGCTTTCCATACAGAATATAATCTGCTTGTCCCAAACGATATGTCCCTAATTTGAAATGTATTCGGTCTACCTTTAGTTTGCTGAACTCAAAGCTCTCACCTGACCACTGCACTACAGAGCTCCTGAATCAGCCATCGTTTTTGGATCATGCTCCCTCCCAGACCCCCAACTCATTCCAACAGTCCTTCAAACGCCTTTGACCTTTCCCTGCTGCTGCTCAGCTTCATGTGAGTTGCTCTACTGCTTTCTCACTAAAGCTATCATGTATCCTTCCACTCAGCTCCCTATAACAGGAGCAAGTAAAAYGATTGATTGTCTTTCACCACAATAGGAAAATACAAGTCCGTCTGGATAAGTTTATGAGAGAAGTAGTGTGGGGTGTGACCACAATGAGAGGGAAGCAAAGTGAAACATCACTTGTCTCCACGAGTGAGAGCACCTGCAACGTGGGAGCAAGAAGGAGCCGAGTCACTGCTAATGCAGTTTTCAATCTGTGCAAGTTAGCCAGCAGTCAAGTTTAAACCAAGGATTTAGAGTAAACATTCAGGAACAGAATAAGTTGGCTAAGAAGTTGCATCATGCTTTAAGCAAATGTCAGACTATTACGTTGTTTATCACAGGGCAGTGGACTGAAGACAGTTGTGATGTCCTTTAGAAATTCTATTCAAAATTATTCCAGTATCAAACTAGTAAGACCTTTGGCTGCTTAAACTGGAAGACTGATGTGACAGAGCCAGCACTTTTAGCTCCTCATGGAACAGAGATACCACTATGTAGCTGAAAAGCTTGCCAGTTACAATGCTAAAGGCAGACACTGCTCTTTCCTGGCTTATTGGAGCTTTCTACATAAAACGAGCAGAACAGCTCAGTTCTAGTTTTTAATCTGATTTTCTCTCAAAAAGTAGCATGATTTACATCCATCAAAATTTCTTGAAAGTTCTACATAGATCAAGTAATGTTGGACGCATCACGGTTTTCAAACAAAGGCAGTGTTTTTTTACAAAAAGATTGGGCTCTCGATACAAAGTGTTTGGACTTAAATCTTGCAAAATGTACTTCCAGTCCCAAATTAGCTCCAGAAAAGAAGCTTCCTGCCTGCCAGCTTTACCCTATGACAAATAGCTTCTCTGTTTGCATGGGGGCAGAAATAGCAGAGGAAGAACAAGGAATTTTCTTCCTAGCAAATAAAAGAAGTTAGCTTCAAAGCTAGCTATTTCTATAGCATACTTGCTACTTTGTCACATTTGAGGATAACACACTAAAATTGAGCCACAGAGATACCACAGCTAGCGTTGCCAGCTCCCTAAACAGATGGCAGTGGCACAAGTGCAAGCTGGAAGCAGGTTCTGCAGCATCTATAAAACTGCATTCTTGTGGTGAAATTAGGCAGGGATGAATTATCTGTCTTGATACAATGCAAAATAACAGTCCTCTTAACAGATCCTGTCCCAGCAGCTATAATTACATCTTGGGCATTCCTTCGGCCTGTTCAAGCAGAGTCACCAGTGCACAGGGAGGAGGAAGAATGCCCCAGAAGGCAGCTCCAGAAGTAGGCAGATACATCTATGTGTTTCCTTATATGCAGGTAGAAGATGCTTCTGGGATGAGATGTTCCTGGTAGCTGCTGCTGCAGATCAGGTCAGGTTATGGCTGCTTTAACATATGCATCAGATTAGGGTCTGCCTCTGTCACTGTGCATCCATCTTGCACTAGAGAGGCAGCTCTGCAAAGACTGAACGCCACCCCCACGCTGCTCAGCACAGCTTGTGACAAGCCTGACCCAACAGATCATTCTGGTTCCCAGCAACAGAACACTGTTTGTGCACCGCTGCAATGATGGGATTTGCCTAGCTTTATGCCTTGAGCTTTGCTCTTCATGTTGCTGCATCTATAACCTAACTAACGAGCACTTAGGTTTAAAAAGACATCAACTTATGCATGTGTGACCTTTTACAAATGCTCACCTGATTTCTTTGTCTCCCCATGAGTAACACACAGAGAACATACAACACTTCCAGCTTATACATAATCTCATGCATGATCTTCATGGACTGGGGAAGCTGTGTTCGTGTTGAGGGGTTGGCCAATCCACTTTCATCTGAAGACTCTGAACAAGACGGCAAAGATGCGAGTCTGAGACAGTTTCAACAGGAAAGGATCTGTTACAGCTGCTTTTACATTCTGACAATGCATATGTAGGCCCAGAGTATCTGCTTGAATCCTCTTCTCAACAAAAATTAATAGTATACAACAAATAACCAATTTAAGTGTTAAATGCAAGAGAAGAGGAAACATAGCTGGAAGTTAGTTAGATAAAATTTAACTAAGTAATATTTCCACAATAAGCTAAACGTCACCTCCTACATGAAATAAGTAGATTATCTACATGAATACAGACAACCGTACCAGAAAGGACATGGCAAAAAAGATAATAAAAATAGTAGTGGGTTTTATCAGAAGCACTTACTATTACCATGCTTCCATTTCACAGCTCAATACCAGCGTCCTTAGGCCAGAGTTAAATGTTTTCATAGCTCTGCTCTAGAATTATATTGCTAAGGGCAGAAATAGGATATAACATGCCATGACACCAAGTGAAAAACATGACAGAAATCATGACTGACAAAGTAAAGAGGACTGAGCAGAACTTGTGAATTGCAGTTCAGAAAAAGAGTTAGCTCTTTACACAGTACCTAGGCTGTGAAATGCCTTAGCACAGTATAGCATGAATGCATTTTGAACCCACGTGAAAAAACTAACCAGGTAAGCACATGAAACAGAACAAAAAAAGTCCTCGAAGACTGAAAACAGACATCACCTTTGACTCAGAAATCCCTAAACCACAAGCCACTGGAGACTGAGACAGTATCCTAGGAAAGTACATCTGTATGTTTGCCAGGTAACTGATGTGGTGGGTCAAGAGTAGTGACCAAGCATATTCTACCTTTGAGAGTGCTCTTGTGAATTCTGTTTCTAACTGCTACGTGTTTTTCAGTTTCTACTAACTTTCAATAATTAATTGCTATACAACTGATGAAGTTGGATAATGAAGAGAGTTTTCTAAAGAAGCACAGAGGCAAAGATTTAGATGTCAAAATTTTGGGATAATTCTCATTCCGTTACGGAGTATTTTTGGTTAAATAAGGCAAATGCTACATCTTTGTAATACAAACGGTGAAGAAACAAACCAGACGTACAGTCCAAAGTATCTTCCTAAGGTTGTATCAACCCTTCCATACACTCCTATGGAACAATACATTTTTTCCCCAATTAGCTTGCTTAATTTTGCTGTAACTACCTCCCTTTTTAGAGAAGGGACCACTCGTTTAGCAAGAAGCAGACAAAACTAATTCCATCACCCTAAGTGTTAGAGAAAATGTTGGTAAAATAACTTACCGCACATGTCTGTTTTCTTCTGTATCCCTGGAAGATTAGCTCTGAGGATGCATAGCATTATAGTAAGTGTTATTTAGGTGTGAAAAGAGCATGGTTGCCTTGGGACATTTCTTTCCCTTTTGTTAACTTTAGCTCATGAAAACTAATCAGTGCTACACAAAAATAAAACAGAAGAGATACCTAACTGCTGATACGTTAGCCTTATGTGTAAGAGAAGGGATCAATATGAGGAGGAAGAAAAAGCAAGATGTAGTAGATACTGTAGTAGTAAAACAATGATGAGTTAACAGTAATTAGAAGAATGGAAACCAGATACCTGTGCTGCTCTGCTCTGCCTCTTCATTTGCCACTCTCATCAGCGCATCAAGCACAAGGGCATTGTCCAGCCAGGTGTACCATTCTTCTAACTCCTGGAGGAAGCTGGAAGTACCTGTAGTTTCAGACACCTTTCGTGTTGCCAGTTTGCATAATCGCTCAATGAAGCCTGGAATATTTAAAAGTGTAGCTGAAAAAGAAAAATAGTTTTATTATGACATAAGATTGCAAACATAGCATCATCAAATCCTCTGCACTACAAGGTCCCAGAACTCCTGTATTAGCAGCAGAGAATAGTAAACAGAAGCAATTTCCTTCTAGTTTAGAAGATCCAGAGAAAGAAGAAATCAGTCCACTTGCCCCAGCAAGGACTGGAACACAGTATATATGCTTTAGGCATTATTCAGTCACCACTAAACTAGTCTATGTTGGGTTGACACTGTAACAAAACCCATCCCATCCTACTGTAGCTACTTGTTTATGGTCAATTCCCCTTTGCTGGTCTGCTGTTTTCCAGCCCACGGTGAGTCAGATCAAGGAATTGATTCAGCTGAAAATTAAGCTGGTAGAAATAAGTAGCAGCCCTTGGAAGGGGGCAGCTTCACCTCTCCCTCTCCACAGGATGCCATCTCCTTAATTTTACCTCAGAGATGTTTATCTCATAGCTAACTGCACTAGTTCACTTCAGCAATGGGGCCGAAAGCTTCTTTTAAGTATTAGTTTCCTTAACTAGTTAATCAGAGAACAAAACAGCTGAAGAACAGATCACAGCAGCTCCAAGTGAGAAGGCTTTAATTGTCATGGAACTGCACACTAAGACACAGTAGTTCAAGGACACAGGTCACTAGTCTGCAGAATCTTGGTGTGTGGTAAGGCACTAGGAGCTATATTTTGTCCTAAATTTTTCACAGAATGACTGCATTACTAGAGCTTATTACAGATTCATGGTTAAGTCTTCACACTTACGCATACAGTAAACAAGGAACAAGGAATTTAGCCAGGAATGCTATGTGAAAGACTTGCAACACTGCCACTGGTATCATCTCAGTTAGCATGTGCAACCTGGTAAAGGCTTTGAAATGCAATATGCTTTACAGTTTTTGATGTAGTCTCTGATCGTGCAAACAAAAAATGAGATTAAATATTTGTTTGGCTCAGTTCAGCTCTGCAGGATCCAAGTTTATTCAGTTCAACTAATTTAAATTAAACTTTGTACCTGCACCTACATACTCCATTGCTCCTTAAAAGCAAGCATTTGTGATCACAGGGTAGAAAACAGTACATCTCCCACTTTAAAGTTTTCCAGCATTTGCCTGCTGTACTATGCTATCCATCTCTCACTGGATAATCTACAGATGACACACATAACAAATAGAGCTTTATTGTTCATGGCTAATGCAGAATGTGGCAATATGATTGTCAGAAGATGCGTGAGAACTCCAAATACCCTTTTTACACTCTATGAAACTGTTTGACCATAGCCTATGTACATGTCTAGATGCTAAAACAAAGCTCCTACTCTACTTTTACTTCATAAAAATTGAAACCAGGAGATTACATCTTTGATGGTACAAAGTTAAGACTATTGCATGCAAGAAGTACTTGGCAAAATAAGAAAATCCTCACTGTGCCCAAAGTTAAAGTTTAGATTAGACCCACATGTTTCCAAGGCTAACTCTCCAGTCAACAAGTCAACAATATGTATAAAATAAGATGACAAACTTATAATCATTGGCGTGGCAAAGGTAGGCAATATGACTAACATTAAACACTCCTCCTTGTTGATAAAAAGACAGACATCCTGCTCATGACAAAGCCACATAAAAATCACAGAAGGAACTGCCCAGACAATAACTGTGTTGCAGGCAATTTTAGTTCAGTACTGACAGAATATAAAACTGAAGGCTACCAAGTAAGCTTCATTAAAAGTAGTTTCTAGGAAATTGTTCAAGAAAACTAAATAAATACACATCCATCATAAGGAAAAACACTTATAGTATCCTCTAGAAACACACACCACAGATCTGACGCTGAGAGAAGGGAATGAAGTTTTACAGACTGTTTTGATTCTTCTACATTTATTCAATATAACAAATACCTTGATTAATTTCAGCTCGAGAAGGACCCAAGTTTTTTTTCTGCTGTGCATTTTTGGCAAGAAGCGTGTGCTTGTCATCACTTCCTGTGTCAAGTTCAGAAATTGTGACAGCAAGGATCCTGCAGAAGTTCGCAAGTTGCTGCTGATCAAAACTGGACACAAGGCTTGAAAGATTGGGAATATCATCCAGTTGTATCATCTCCTGGGGGAGGCAACATAATCTACTGTTTGAGTAAATCACACTAATGTTTATACAGGAAAATATCCACACATGTTGAAGGCCAGAGGGTTTTAGCTACAGCTCTTCCCTGGCAAAACCTGTGTGCTATTTCAATGTTACTAGCATAGAAGTAAACAGGCAATGACAAGTGAGGAGTCTGAAAACATCAGCGAATTTACAATTGATGTCACTTACATTTATCAGTTTAAGAAGCATAGAAATTCATATTTTAAAGACTTTTTAAGGACTCTGTGTTTAAGTAAATTTGGGGGGACTTTTCTTTAAAAAAATAATTCAATAGACTAATTGCATTCAGGTACTAAGAAGTTTCATTATTTATTTTCCAATTCTGTCTGTATTCGCTYTAAATCTTACAGAGATCAGAGCAGACTCCTGGATTTGTTTCCATACAATGATTTTCATCTAAAAATATCAGAAAGATGTTGAAGCCAATTTTCAGCAGAAGGGCATACAGAGATAAACTAAGTTGGTTTCTTACCTCAGCAAGTATAACATCCTCACATTTACTCTAAAAAAATAAGTTACAGGACCCTGACCCTTTCACAGAATGTTGCATAAGTACATTTAATCCATGGTTTTCCCATGGTTACACCTCCAATATTTTATTTGCACTTCAGGACACTAAGCTGTAACGACAGGGCATTTGACAGCCTGACAAACATTTCAGGGCAAGTTCAAAAATGTATTTTGTGCAGAAGACCTAAATGACCTGTTTCCCTCAGCTTACAGGAAACAATATCAAGTGTCTGAACTGTGATTAAAATTACTGATCCATTTAAATAGCCAAATTTCAAACAAGCTACAAGAAACAAGAATGCTAGCTCAGAATATTATTTTCACCAACTCTTCATAGATACAGGTGTATTTCTTCCACTGGTCTGAAAAAGCCACATAAATGAATTTAAAAAAGTAGTCTCAAACCTTTTTAACTCCTARGATATCTTCGATGAGAGTTGCAGTTTGTAGGAATGTCTTTTTGTTTGTCATCAGCGTAAACAGGAACAACACAAAGTCATTTCTTTCTGCCAATCGTCTTGTGACTCCTTCCGTCTAGAAAGAAGCAAGAATCACACATACACACACAGAAGGTTTTACAGATGATGTGTTATCTAATCAGCTATTCCTGAGACCAGGAAACATGTACTTTATAGTGACCAAAACTAACTACAATCCCTGTTTGAAGTTAACACAAGGCTTGCAGCAGCACCAGGCACCAGTATGAAAGGCTTCATCTCAGTGCAGAGTTGTTTATTTGCCTGAAACAAGTAAACACTGCATGCCTGGAAACACGTCAGAGAAGCTTGCTTCTTGTTTCTCATATGAATTACGACCAGCTCCATTTTACAGAAGTTAAACTCGGTCCCCAGATTCCTCCTGAACTGTTAGCACTGCTGTCAGCTGGGCAGCATCTATGCAACCAGAACCAAGCGCTGGCCTTAATTTATGTCAGTAACGAACCTAAAAGGTCACGACAGCAAGGCCACCTTTCATGCTCTGTTCTCTGCTGAGAGCTTGGGCAGTCCTTTCGAAAATTAATCGTATCTGCTTGCAAAGTTGTCTATTACATGACTGACTTTTTACCTATGCTCACAGGGCAATAGTTGAACTTAGATTCTTGCTGAATATTCAAACACAAGGATAAGAACAGTTAATGTGGACACAGAATATTCCTGTAATCCTGAACACATCTCTTTCAAAAGAGAGCACTATTTCTTAAGTGATTTAAGTCAAACAGCAGCCAGTCCATAAATTACACTACTTGTTCATTAACATATTATACTAGTCAAAATTTGCCTTGCCTTTAAAGAGCAACAACAAAAAAAAAACACTTATGAAGTCAAGTAAAAGTGTTCCACCTCTTATCCTTCCCATCCATGTATGAMTATTTATTACTGACAATATGGTCTATTAACACTCAAACACTCTAGATGGAGCTTTTTCAAAAAATCAACCTTAAGTCAGTAATTACTTTTTTTTTGTTGTTAATAAACAATGCTCCCTGGGTAATGACATAGTAATCTGTACAGTTAAGTAAATAGTCTAGAGGTTGTTCCTTGTACACATAATCCGAGGAATGTACTTTCAGCTTCAGATTTTAAAGGTGAGCTCAATAGGCTTTTAGCCCAGAACCTTTCCTCAGCACTGACCTCCCATGAATTAACTACTGAACTGATATTCAGCACATGAAATATTTGCACGGTAAAATTTAAAACACTTTGCCAGCACTATTATTGAACAAGTCAGGCAGAGTTGCTGCAGGCATACATTTCCACTTCAATTAAATTTCAATAGAACAAGACCTTAAATGGCTTTCCTGTGGGAACCCAGACAGGCAAAGAGCCAAACAAGAGGCAGAATTACTTAAGCTTGACAATATGCATAAAMCCCACAAATTACTTGAGTAACACCTCAAAATACAGAGTGGTTCTGTATTTAAGTAAAGAAATCTTAATGCAAAGTTTCAGAGTAGGTTTAAATTACGCTTAGAAGAACCTACGTTATCTTATCAATTGGCACACATAAAACTGACTAGCAAATGCTCTGGTCAAGCAGAAGAACATTTTTCCATAGCAGTTGTACTTACACATATGCACGTGTTGTACAGTATGCTCAAACAGTCTTTGATGAGGTCATCGCTTACTGTAAAGAAAAAAAAAAAACAGTCATCCATTAGCCACAAGCTGCCAAAGAAAACTAACATCCACATTAGTGAGATAAATAGCTACGAAATCAGTGAACACTTCCGGCTAACTGCTTGTTCAGATCACATCTGCTGATACTTTAAAGGGTAAAAAAACAACAGAGGAAGAATCACTCTATACCTGCCCTATTCACATACTTTCTTTCAAAAATATCTCTATCACGACTGCCTAAAACCTCAGGAAGAGATGTATTTGTGGTATAACGCACTTCTTAGTCATACACAAACTGTGTAAACATTATTTTATTTTAGGAAGAAAAAATAAACAAAAATCACTGCAAATCAACCCAAAAAAGCTTTTCAATATGAGAAACTGCTGTGGGAATATTAGTTCCAATTACTGAACACGGAAAAACAAAAAAAGTCTTTAGTCCATGCAGTTTTCTCCAGGCAACATCAGGAACTGATAGAAAAGCTTTCATCCTCATTTACATCCAGCACTTTCATATTTAAAATGTAGTTTCATTACAGATAGAACATACAATAGATTTCTCTAGCCCAAGTTCAAGTTACTTTACCTTTCAAGTTACCCACCTGAAGGTCATAGAGTGTACCATAACATTTCCCTTCCTCATAAGGGTTGTAGGCAACCAGCAGAATCACAGACAAGAGAAATGAAAATACTAAACCAAAGCTGTTCCAGAAGGAAAGCTGCACTGAAGCAAATGCTCCCCATTAGCAAGTTTTCCTTGTAACATTTTGGATATTACTAATCACTATGACTAGCTGAGGAAGACAGTATACTTTTTATTATTTCACAATTTCTACCACTCCTGTTACACTAACAGTATTTCATGGCTTATTGTTAATAATTGTTAATAGTAGCTATAGGCCCAGTAACAACAGAAGTTTCTAGTGACTGCAGATTTACTGCACTGAGAAAGATGCATTACATTGAGAGCATGAAGATTCCCGAACTGCACTTTGTAAAGAGTAACTATCCTAAATCCCATCATGAATCAGTACTGCCGAAAATAAAGAAACCAATGATTTAAGAACAGAAAACTGCTGGTATAGAAAGGAAAAAGATCAGAAAAATAGAATAATTCCTGTTTGAAGAACAACACAAGGCAAGAATGAAGAAAGGTAAAGTATCTATTCACTTACTTTTCTGTTTCTTTTTCTGTGTAATAAGAGTTGGTCTCATGAGAATTTCTACTAAAAGCTGTAATAACAAGATAAAAAATTAAGGGAAGAATCAGTGTGATACTAATAAATTTTAACTTGACAGTGAAAAATCCAAGCTTAGTAGACTCTGCTGAAATCACTGATATAAACGATAGAAGCTCTATAATCAACACCTCCTGGTATAAAAATCGCATTGATAAAAAACAATTGTATTTATCCAGAAGAAAGCATAGTATTTGTATACAGTCCCACTGGCAAGTTTTTAAGAACTTGAGTCTGCAGAGAATAGAATTTCATATGTGCCTAGACAATAAAGATGACTATCACATCTTCCARGCTTGTGAACCTTCAGCAATAATCTGCAAAGATGCATGAACTTTGGCAAATTCTCCCTAAATCTTGCTGGGCTTCAAAATATATTTCAGGTTCAGATGTAACAGAACTTAGTTGTTCCAGATTTTAATTTCACCAGCAAATGGCAAAACAGTGTTTGTGCACATGCACATTACATGTATACTTGTTTATACATATTTAAAGTTTGTGAAGTGTGATCTCATTTCATTTTAAGAAATATAGCAGCCAGGCTCCTCAACCTAGGGCTACTGTTCCAATAGACTTAGAACCGATCTTTACTTGTTCTAGCCTATACCATTACTTTGACCCAAGGTAGTGTTCCTACATAGTTAAAAGTGGTAGCTAGCCACTAGAAGGAACTGATGATTCTAGAAAAAGTATTAAAAAGACCCTAGTTTAAAATTCAACTGAAAACAACTAAAATAGTGTAAAGTATTTCGCACTTCCAGATCATGCCACCAATAACTTAACCACACTTTACACCTAGTTTTCCATATTCTTTCTCAACTTAGCTTTATTCTTCTTTTAATGAATGACCTTCTCAGACACAGAGGAAAATATAATACTGGAGACACTGCTTATATTTTAAATGCTGTCAAATGCACAGCATGGGCAACCTGAAAGATAAAGATACATTTTAAAATAATACTATAATATTTGTAGAATCAGCAGGGTAGAGCAAAATGACTGTAGCACTAGTGCAGTGCTCATATTAAAGGTTTAAGTTTTAGGAGGAGAATGCATACCTCAAGACTAGGTATCTGAGATACATCAGAATGCATATATGTGCTCAGGAGGTAGGCAACCTGCACCTTCCCCAGGGAAGACACCAAGTCAGGCTTTGAAGGATGGTAGTAGCTGCAAAGATGTCTTTGGCTCTGCTGCGAAGTACATCTTTTATATAACTACTTGGTGCACGTTTTTCTTGGTCAACGCTATAATCACAATGCATTTATCACCTTATACTTGCAAAACTGGTATTCGTGCTTCTCATACATACTCTCAGAGCCCAGACTGCAGTGGTGCAAGACATTCCTAGCAAATGGCTTTCTTCACCCATCCTACCAAAACCACAACAGGAACACAGCAAGAAGTGCACAAGTCCAAGGATAGAAAAAGAACAGGAAACAGGGTGTCCCACTTGTCCAGAAAGAGCAGAAAAGGAGTTAAGGGATCTTATTTCTTGGACCAGGTCAGCATTCATGATCAAAGTTCATGAGGTTCATGTACCAGATCATGCATTTGTATCGTCAGGCAATATATTATCCATAGAAGTGGAGAATATATAAACCTGCTTTTGTTCTTCCTTGATGTAAAGGCTGTCTGATTCTGAAAATATTTTAAAGAATATACTATTATACATCACAGTGTAAGGAGTACACTGCAAATTCACTGTCCTTCAAACTACTACTGCTTCACAGCTTAGAACACTGCAACAAGGAATCAATAGGTGGCATACACAGAACTAGCAGATTACAGATTACTTGCCTTTCCAGTCCTAGAGTATGATTTTCAAGAACACAGCATTGACTTAAATACTGTCCCAAAATTAAGTTCTACCACTGCCTTTAATCAGATCAAACCCACCTGTATCAGCCAAATCTTTGGCTATAGCACCAGGTAATTAAGAACAGGGATATCTGATATTTCAAAAGCTTGGGAGAAAACAGCTTGCTTTGTTTCTCATGTCACCTTAATAGTCTCTAACCTGAAAAAAATGGAGGGAAAAAAACACCCACCCACTTATTTAAATATGAAACAAAGTAATTTTCTGTGCATTCTTATGGGAAAAGTACTTCCACAGGAAGCATCTTTATTTCCATTTAGAAATAAAAAGTATTATTTTAAATATGTTCTAAATTGCTTGAGTAGCTGAAGATTTTGTCCTCAATTAACAGGATACTAGCAACTGAACCAGCGTTCATTTCAAACCAACATGCTCTGCATACAAGCTTTACTGAAATAAAGACATACCAAGTGCCACAAGATGGAAGTAGGGAAGAGACTCAAGTATAGTTCGACAAAAGGAATTAGCCAATTAGTCCATTTAAAAACATGAATTTTAATTCTAATGAAAGTCGAGATCCCAGTGTCTGTCATCATAAAATTGAGTTCACTTGTATATTTGGGTAATGTAGATTTAAAACAAACAAAAATTGCTAAAACGTCAGCATATAAATCCAGCAGTTGTTTAAAAACACTTCCATAGATAAGGTAGTAGTGCATGCCAACAATAAACACAGCCTTGCTTAGAGAATGCCTTGCTGCATTAGTTTACTTAAAACACACAAATCCTTCTGTGGAAGTGAAATTCTCTGTGCTCTTGCAGTGGATCTAGTATTTAACGACACAGACAGAAATCACGTGAAGCTGCTCTCACTGAGAAACTAGACATCTTGCTTTTAAGTTACAAGCAGAGTACGTGAAGAAACAATCAGGTTTTTTATATCTTATAGGAAAAGAAAAAGCATCTTGCTTTTGATGATGTAGCACCTTGAAAAATATACCTTTCTTTTTTTCATTTTGATTAACAGAAGCATGCACATTTGTAACATCAAATCAGTAAAACAAATTTGTAGCTTGTATTTTGAAGCTTCAAGAGTTTCAAATACCTCCTTAACAGACTGCTCAATGGTATAACTATAATGCAGAAGCTTTTCAGGTATCTTGGGGGGCAGGGGGGAGCACACACTTACATCAACTCCTCCAAATAAGTCAAATGTGTACGTGTTTGGGAAAGTGGATTCTTGAGCAGCTTTTCTATCTTCTGTGACAAATGCCATGGCTTCCATTGAAAGAAGTGGAGAAATTTCCTGCATATAGTAAAAACACAAGTTTCAAAAAGAAAACTATTCCCCAATACAGATGCAACTGTCTGACTATTTTTGTGACCTAGTGAATAATCAATTATATACATTCCTAGCTTTCACTACATCCAATTCACAGATACTGTCACACAATTTCAAAAATTTTAGAATATGATCACATCAACCTATACAGAGAGTAACAACAAAACGTTTTTGCTTCCAGCAAGATCAGTATACACAGTACCTTAAGGATGCTTTGGCACTGGGAGAAATCGCTGTTTGGGTGACTTTGCTCATACAACTTTTGCAATAGTAAGGGAATCCCATTCCATTTTGCTTGTTTATCTCTTTCCTTTAACAAGGCCTCTGTGATCTGCAATGAAAAAAATACAATATACTTGTGTCCCATGCTTCACACTCAAGAATACCAACTCATAAATTATATCCCCTCAAAATATTAGTATTAGAATACCACAGAAAAATAGTTTATTGCAGACAGTACCACTATAAAATCCAGTACCTTTTTCCATGTGACAATTTATCCAGCACTGGTAGCTGCATAATCTTACAAACGGACAAAGCATCTTAACCAGGATACCTCTTGAAGTGCAGATATCATTTAAAGTGCTTAATCTTGTTCCTTTTTTTGATACTGATCATATATTTTAATGGGACATTAGTCTCTAAACACTTCCATCACTAAAGCTGTGATTTACTGACACTGACTGACACATCAAAAATTACACTAGCCTAAAACAGAGAGAATACTGAAGATGTAAAAACTTCATTACTTTGTTACATGMAACCAGTAATGAACATTTTCTCAGACAAGTCCCTGAAACTGGTACTAGTCTTAGCAATGGCTCAAAACACTGAAGATTTAAAAGCTGCTTCAGAAGAACATGTCAACAATGCAGCGCAAATTTCGTCTGTAGTCTTGGCTGGTTATATAGGAGATTGACAACTAAACCAGTAWGAAAAGAACACTGGCGTTATCATCTGGGAAGCTGCCTGCAATCACACACACACACACACAACACCCATGCACCAAAYTTAGCACCTGTGAAAAAGTTTTTGCAAACTTTCTCCAGCTCTCCCCCTCCTCTCCAAAATATAAAAACCCTTCTCAATATTAATCACAATATTTTATATTTGAAAAAAAAAATCAAGTAGCAGCAAAAGACTAATGAATATTTTGCTTAGAGTATCCAAGAATCCCTGGCAGGTATTCTGAAACCTAAACATCTCCAGGTTGCTTCCAGCAGATGCTGTAAAGCATCAACAAGGTTCAACAAAGTTCATCATCTACTTAAAGGTGACCAAAATTTAACCTCCTTCTTTCTCACTGCATCTTCATCAAAGGAGTTAGTTGAAGTGTGRTGCTAATAATGCCAAGGTCACGRGTTCGATACCTGAATGGGCCACTTGCTTGAGGGTTGGACTAGATGATCTCCAGAGGTCCCTTCCAACCTTACCAATTCAGTGATTCTATACCTAGATCAACACTGGAATAGGGGTTWATCCTTGTACGGAAAGGTAAGGTGACAATAATTGCAGTTAGCAAAATTTCCCGGGGGTTTTTACAAAGTTTTTTTTTTCCCCCCCCCCCCCCCCCCCCCCCAAAAAAAAAATCCATAGCAAGACTGCAATTTAAGTCGGAATTTATGGATTTTCTCTTAGACCTAAACATTCAAGCTGCTCTCATCCTGTATCAATCACTCCTTTAATCTTTTCCAGTTAACTTGTGTTGTTTCCTTTGCAGTCTACTTAAATGTTCATTGTTAACAGTTAACACCCAGGAAGTCTTGCTGTTTACTATTTCAATCAAGGCATCCTTCTCAGCTATACAGGAGTGTACAATTCCAAAAGKTCATTCAGTACTGACTAAACTACTATATGCAAATATTTCTAATTGCTGACTGAGAATTTAACTGTCTCTCTCTCTGACTGTAAGRCTGCATACAGGATGATCAGGACACTGATGCTCACACATCAGCTCAGACTGGYAATTTAGCTCCTATGCATCCTCTTGTCTTCTTCCCAAATTCCCAAATACTTAGGGCTCCTCTCCTGATGAAATAAATGCAAATCTTTTGAACAGTTATGGTTAACTAAAAACTTCAAGGCTCTGAAATATCAGTCTTCCTTACTGCAAGGAGCGACTGGAGGCAGTAYGAACAAACTCGGGACAACTTCTCTAATTTAACTTTTTCTGATTTCCTACTTCTGAATAAGATTAATCAACCAGCATTGTTGGTGAATGACACAGAATTCTTTCTAAGGAGACTACCCTTACGAGAATTACCAGAACAGAAACAGAAAGTCAAAATGGCCTCTCATCATTTCAACTGAGATTAATGAGACAGTTCCTTTAAAGTCAGAAGCTTCTACTTCTCCCTATAATACGCAGCACAAAAAAAAAAAAAAAAAAAAAAAAAGCAAGAGGAACTCTATCACTACGCCATCTCCGGTGTGGGAGGGGTAGAGAACCCCATGAGCTGCAGGAAGAACAAGATTAATTGCTGGGTAAAGTGCAAAGAATGCACAGCAAAATGCCAGGGAAAGAGTCCAACTATGCGGTTCCAACCGATGTGAAAGATACCACATTCAGAGATGACGTGCATGGCTGCAATCTGAGATTCCAGCGGCGCCGCTCAGAATTCAGTACCCAAGTGCTCTCCGCTAAAACCAAATGCTCTTAATCACTGTTAAAAACTTGTTCGGGCTTATCATTTGATTTGTTAATCATATCTACGCTTTTTGGATTGCGGTAGGATCCATCTCCATTCTCATTTCTATACCAACAGGTCTTCCTTGCCCTTCAGCAAACTCCGAGATGTCACTCGCCTTAATCCGCAGAAAACATTCAGAACTCAAATTCTGAAAGACTGAAGCAAATGTTTACTTGCTCTCATCTTCTCGTGACTGCTTTCAAAAAAGTTTCTATCTCCCTCTCTCTCGATTTAACACATGCCTTTGGTTTCATTACTAGCTCTAGTTTGTGGTCCCTATTCTGTGTTTATGAGGCTACCATGGCTCTGAATATTTCCATTGTGGTGGGGGTGGTATTTGCCAATGCAAAGATTTTGGATGCTGTTGAGGGATTGAAATCCAATTAAATTCTATGGAGCCGTCTTTGTTTGCAGCCATTTGGGGTTTAAATATGCATCTTGTGATTTCCGTAAGAGCAGCTAGTTAATAGCTTTCATATATAAGCAAAGTTAATTCCTTTCTTGCTCTTTTTAAGCAGATACTAGTGAATGGTCATCAAAATTAGCACTAGGCCTCTGGGGCCCTCTCTCTTCGACATTTATTTAGTTTCATCTCACCCAAATGAGACAAGTCCAGTCTAACACCAATTTCACAGAACATTTCTTCACTTACTGAATGGCTCTGGATAAAACTTCTGGATTTAAGACATTATCTAACAAGAACAGGAGGTTGCAGAAGCTCAGCTGGAAATGGTATCAATAAAACAAAGGGTCTACCTAACAGACGGCTGCAGGGATTACAGCTGCCATGCCTTACTCGCGTTAGAAAGAGAAGAGAAAGGAGTAAGTACCAATTATGGAGAAAACTTAAGTATCAAAATTTCCCTACCACCTAGTTAACTGAACTGGTACAAAAAGCAAGACATCACACAGTCATTTCTCAGAAGTTTGCCTTACAGGTTCCAAGTTTTGAAATATAAACCAAGAAACGTTGGGACTGGCATGTTATGGCCCTCCTGAACATGTTATACTCTCAAACAACAAGGCACAAAGCTTTCAAACTACCTAACATACAGTCCAAAAAGGTCTGTACTAATGCCAATTTTACATTCACAGTTTACTGAATGCTGTTCATCAGTCAAGCCTAACCAGATATTAGTCATCTCCCCCTGCTCCAATTGTGCTATGGAAGCTGTGTCAGCACGGTTTTGCTGGAAGGGCAAAGACTTTTGAGAGGATTAAAGTATAAAGCTAAAATGTGTCATCAAGCCCATGCAATGTAGAGCAGACACAGTGCTTTTCTCTTTAATGTCTTCCAAGTCTTTCTCACTGCTCACTATAGGAGAGTACTTTAACATAGTGTTTTCTGAGAAGCTGACGTTTCAAAAGGCAAAAATACGAACTCAGGTTCCCAAGCATCCACCACTAAAGGATTCATTTTGTGATGTGTCTTAATTGTAAAGCCTATCATTTGCATTTTWTTTAATTCAATTTTTTCATGGCATTAAGCTAGAGCAAAAGATCTTTAAGGGAAAAACTGAGTTTCCAGTCTCAGCACTTTTCATGACCGCTTTTTAAATATATATTCAAAGGTTCTGGTAGTTTAAGAAGGAAAAAAACAGAGGCATAGGATTATGGTTCTCAAGAAACAGATACAAGTGCAGGTACATACTTTAAATAAAACCAAAGCCCTTCCATATCCTTTCCTTCAAACCTTTTAGCCCATGCCTCTAAAACAAGAAACTGTAATATTTGCGCAATGAAATATTTGCTTCCTAAGTTATTATTGCTCCCCAAAATATTAGCCTTTGACACACCAACAGAAAAATTRTTCAGTATTTTGAGGTGTTCTCAGTCATCTCTGTTCATTTTTACATTTTCCTTTTCAGTCACTAATGGATACGCATCAGTCTGGCTAAGTTCTCTTTCCTCACATAACTTTTCAAAAAAAAAAAAAAACTACAATCAAGGCAAAAGCCCCCAGAATTATTATTTTAACACGACAGCAGTGTACAGAAATAAAACTGCAGGACTATAAAGTGATTCTGAAAAGTATTTAAAGGGAGAAGCAGTGAGCTGCTACTTTGCAACCATGGAATAGTGTTGCCAGTTATGAACAGTCTTTTACATGTAGCTTTGAGTCAGAAGCTCTAAACAGGTGATATTAAGCTGGGGAGAAGTTCATATAGGAACAYCTGCCCCCAGTCCTTTCTCCCTGTAAGGGAGACCTGAACTGATAGAYCCCTCAAGTGTGAGGCAACTTTCTCACTTTTTTACTACTATTTCCACATTCCCTTCAAGTTTGKATTGAATCTGTCATTTTTTCCTCCTGACAACCTGAAAGCAGAGCTTCATTCCCAACCAAGAGACATGGCATCCTAGGACACAACCTGCATTAGCTTCTATCCAGGTCTCTAATCTACATCTCCAAAGCTCTGCTATCTGATAGCCACCCAGGCAGTCTTCTCCAGGATTGGAGCTGCTGATGGTTCCGTATTCTCTGAAAACTCCAGACATTCATTGTGATTCTGACAACTGAACTCTTGTAGTTACTGAAGTCTCTCTGATGAGCTAGTTGTACCAGGGAAAACCTCAATCACAAACTCCCTTTACAGGTTACACTTTGAAATCTCCTACCATGTCACTAGTTTTCAGGGTTACAAACRGCCAAATGCCTTAGCACTTGAGCATTTTGCTTTGTATTTCCTTTTTAGTGGCTAACCATTGCCACAATTCCCAAACAACTGCTCCACCCACTAGCACCAGAGGAACAGCTAGTCTGTCAGAATAAAGACAAGGTCTCAAGAAAASCCAGTGTTTGAGAGCAGAACAACTCCAAAATAGATCACACCAGTAGTTCTTCAGCATCAAGGAAACCACAACAGAATAGGATGGGCTCCTGACACTTGTTTTCGATCTTACGCTCAGAGAAAAAATAAATAAATATAAAAAATTATATTAACTCATCAGTGATTACTCTTTTCTCAGTGCTGCCTAAAAAGTTTCCTTTACGACTCATGTTGAAGAAAAATAAAATTYGTAGGGGTATCTTAGAAAAATCAAAGGTAAGAAGTCATCACAGGTACAATAGGTTTTTTTCCAACTCACCTTTAGTCAAGCAAAATAAAGACCACTGAAGTCTATCACTAGCACTTTTTAGCGTTTCTAGGACGTGACAGATGTCTGCTCCCAGCTGCATAAAAAGTATGTCCAGGCTTTCTGATACTAGTTAGCTGTCCTCTGCTGAAGATACACAAGCCTGCTAAGACCAATACAATTAGGCCTACTAAAGTGGATTATATTCACATGATTTTTTTAAAAAAGGAGAAAACAATATTACTTAGAAAATAAAATATTTCCTAATATTTTAGGAAAACAAGAGCTAGAAGGAAAACTATTGCAAACTGCTGATAACCTATAATGGTAAGACCYGGAAATTTATATGTTTGAGGCAGAAAATGTCTTCCTTTCACAGACAGGTTTTTCAGAGTAGATAYGGACTATACTGCTCAGGGAAGCCATTTATTCCTCGGAATAACAGATCATGAAATACAGCTGGAAAAACTGACTTTTTTTTCCCCCATTCTGATCATTTCAGCTAAGCCTTGGCAATCTTGAGAGAGTGAGACACCAGTGCTGATCTGTTCTTGGGACCACACCAGAATCAAAACACCAGTTTGCCAACAAACACTGGCTAATCCATTATTACAATTTTGTTTACAAGGATTCATGCAGCTATACCTAAATGTTTTCTAGTTTCACACTATATTCATACTTTTAACAGTTGGCTTGCACCAGATGAAGTGTGTGCCCTTTTGCTAAGAGGATAAACTCCTGTTTTGAGCTTGATCAGCTGCACCAAAATGTTTCTTTGCCTTCATTCAACTGTAATGTAAACCCCTTCAGGTCTTATTTACAATGTCTGTGTGCATGCAACAAAACTGTGCCAGGAAAGGGAATAGAGACCAGCCAGTTTGCAAGCAGTATCTTTCATTATTACGAAATATGTGTTGCTTCTGGAAAGTTGCTCTGCTTCTAGTTTACTAATATYCACAAACACCTTTTCACATGATCTGTACTCAGTACTAGGGCAAACCTTGATACAAGGTTGTGTAATCTGACACTAATAGTTGATGCTTGTATAACGGGTGGCAGCTGATGCTAACAATAGGGCAAAAATTGATATATTAATAGATAATGGAGATATCTACTAACATCTGTTTTACTTATCAATCTTATAATTATTAATAATAAGGCAAACAGAACAACCAAAAAAACAGCTGTGGCTGCTGCTAGGTGAGTACAGCAAGAACCCAAGACAAGCAGATTTTAGAGATCTAGCTGGCCTCAAAACTGCCATATGATCAGTGGCTGTTGTTGTCAAAAATATTTTTATATGTCCTGCTAAGATCAGATGAGTGAACTTTCAGGTGCATATCTGAGAAAAATTATCCTTACCAAYCCAAGAATGAGCCCCTGCTTTCCTTACACAAAAAAAGAATTTGAGATCATCTAGAAAAAAGCAATTAGGACTTCATTCAATAAGAAATACCACAGTTGCCCACAGAAGAGTGCTAGCTATCTCCCAGAAATCAGCTATTGAAGTACAGTGACAATACCGTGCAATAACACTACTTAGATGGCATGCATCAGAATTCAGAGAGATTTAGGAAGACTCTTCTTTGTTAAGACCTTGAAAACAGCTTCTCCTCTTTGTACTGTATCAGAGATGCAGTCCACATGGCACTCGACCCAAAGCTTCCTTACAAAGGACAGGAAGAAAGATCTGGGAGAACATTCCCCCGACTTGTTCTGCCAGACCCCAACAGAGCAGTTTGGAAAGTTGATCTGCTTTCAGGTATTTCACGAGCAGAATGAGTTGAGCCTCTTAAGAAAGGGCTACCATGCTGCTACTGAGGAGTCAACAGCAGGAAAATTATAGTCATTCTGATAAAAATARAAATTAATGAAAAGTATCTGGGACTGCCTTGGACTTCTTCAAAATTACATCATAGTCTTTTATATTTTGATCTTCTACAATTAAAAAGAAGAAAAAACACTTCAAGGTAAAAGTACACAAATATATTTCAAAATGAACACTGCACCCAGTAAACATTTCACTGAACTTATTTACAGAGTAAAACAAATCACAGCTTCTAAAACACACTACTCACTTTAGCAACATTTATCAACTTCTTGACACGATRGTTCAGCACACTTACTTGCTTCAATGTCTCATATGTCCCATCTCCAAATAGAGACCCACAAACACACACTGGAGTCAAGTGCAGAATTCCCAAATGTCCTTAATCTGCTGCTAAGTTCCAGAGACATTATTTTTACAAAGTTCAAAGCCAGCCAAGGAGTTAATTTTTTCCTCAGTGCAAGTAATTTAATGACGTATTGCTACACACTTTCCAAGCACTGGGAAGTCTAGGCGTCCAAGCCTTAAATCTCTCCTTGCAGCAAAGCAATATTGGAAATAYATTAAAAACAAACAAACCAACAAAAAGCCCCCAAACCCTGAACATAGCCATTACAAATAGGATGTAATGGGCAGATGTTTCCTAAGTTACTGCACAAGTAGTCATTTTCTTCTTCAGTTGTTTCAAACAAGCCATAAAAACTCCAAATAAAAATATAATACCACTGCACTTCTGAAGGAAATCAAAGCCCACAGTCAAGGTCCCATCSAAATAGATAACACTGGTGCACAGTGTATTGTTACAGGCTTTTCTCACTGAAATTGCTACAGTTATGAGGGAAAGCATAGGCAAGTGTGTGGAGGTGGACAGGAGAGTTAGCGAAACACGGTACCATTGTGACTGTATCCCCTACACATTCCTAAAACAGTTCTGTGGAAACAGCTTATTTTAAAATAGACAACATCAGGGCTAAAGTTATGTAGATTATTTGCTTTTCTTAAAACTAAGAACTAAACTGGTACTTGAGCGAGCAGTATGATAAGGACAAAAGAGCAATTAAWAATGACCTCCTGCTCTTTTACCTACCAAACCTACAGAACTATACATATTTATTTAGATGAACAAGTCTTCTCTTGGTAATTGATCTGAACCCTTGTTAATGGAGGAAAATACTCTGTTGCTTGCACTAATGCACAAAGAAATCCTGTTATTCTATCTCAACCCTTTAAATATACTTGAGCTCAACAAATCACTGTCTAAATACAAGCCCTTTATCTCCTCTCTAGTTTTCAAATCTTTGCATTATTTTATATTTAACCTATAAAATAAGTGCCACTTACTCTTCACAAAAAGTAATTAGCAGTTAGGCATCCGTGGGCAGCTTCTCAAAAAGCCAACAAAAAGCATGGACTATAGACAAGAATCTAGGTTAACAAGCCGATTTCACTTCTCAGTATTTCCCAATRTCATCAGCTGGGAAATATGATGATTTTGAATGGAGCTGGAAGCATTTCACRGAAAACCACCAGCAGAAAACCTACTCCATTTCAGAGCTAAAGGTTTCCTGAGCCGTAACGCTGTGAGGCTGCATTTGCCAATCAAGTACGCTTAAATTTCAACGCTGGGTTCAGTTCCAGTTTCAGGTGGACCTTCTTTTCTTCGCCTCACAGTCCCCACCAGCAGCCAAGGCAACACCAGAAAACGGCTCTCCTACAGCATGGCAAACGCTTGCCCTGCTCCACAATCTTCCTACAGAAAGGTGGGCGACAGGAAAGAGGGAAAGCGAGCAGAAAGACACAGGGCATTTTTCTTCTCCGGGAGGCTGCAGGCCCATCGCTGCAGCGCCTGGCCCGACACCGGGCTGGCGGRGAAGAACGGGGAGCTCGGGAGCGCTCGGCGCCAGAGCCGGAGGCCGCCTTGCCGGCTGCTACTCCGAAACACAGGCTCGGCGGCAGGCGCCGCTCGGCCGGAGCTCCGGGAGAGGCCCGGCAGCCCCGAGCCCCGGCCAGAACGCCCGCCGGCGGTGCCGCCGGAGCGGGCCGCGCTGCGAGGC
>NW_028186534.1:408035-419811 GCF_003343005.1 Rhea americana | reverse complement strand
ATGCGCAGAGCCGCGGAGCCAGGGGCGGGTGCTGGCTCCCGCGCGCGGAGCATGACGGGAAGCAGGCGGACGGGGGCGCGAGCGGCGCCCCGCGGCCTCCCGGGGGGACGAGGCGGCGCCTGGGCACGGCCCGGGCCTCGCTGCCCCCCAGCTCCGCCGCCACGGGCCTGCCCGGAGGGGCCTTCCTGGGCGCGGGAGGGACCCGCGGGCCGGAGGCGATGGCTCGGCCCCGGCCGCGGGCTGCCGCGGAGGAGCGGCCCGTCCCACCCCGCCTCTCCCGCGCTCCCTCCCGTGCCGCTTCGGACCCGCCTCCGGCCGCGCAGCGCTGCGGCCTGGTTGGGGTTGTGCCGCGTTTCCGCCTCTCCTCCCGCGCCCCCGTCCTCGCGGCGGCACCGCGGAAGGGCACGCGTGCCCTCGCCTCAGCTCGAAGCTCGGGTCAAAGCCCAGCATCTTAAGCAGCAGATGGTCAGCGGAGGCAGGGGCACGCGTTCCCTACTGCCAGCGGTGCCGTGGGAGCGGGGACACGGCCGCTCGTCCCAGCACGAGGCAGAAGCAGCCAAGGGATGCTGCATAACCCCACCTGCTCCACCTCTTGGTTTATCTGTCACGACGACTTTACCGGCCAGAAKTGTCCACTGGTGGTCTAAACTTAGCGGATACACCTCTCCTCCTCCACAGGCCTAACAGGATTTATTACACTCAGCATTAAGCTCAAGTGACATTTAGTAAAGCTTGTGTACTTACAAATCAGTGTCAGGCAACCTTGTGGTAAAACATCCTGCTGCCCAGGGCTGTGCAAGTAGCTGAGTGCATCAGTTTTGCRTCCTTCAGAGGACCATTGCAGGCACCAAACGACCACACCATGAATAACTTCAGGGAACTCCATTTCCAGACAACTTATTTTAGTTGAATAAGTAATGGGTCTGACCTCAAAATATCTTCCCTGGCTTGTGGCTTGCAGGCTGCCTATTAGACCTCCTCCATACATCTTGTTCTGCATAACATCCAGAAAAATCAGGGCAGATGGAAATCAACACCTGTTTCACCACAGCAGCCCAAAATACTGTAAAATCTGTTACTTCAACTGGAATCCTAGAATAATTAGCTGCAATTCATAAGTGTCCTGCCTTGATAAATTCCTTTATTACATAATTTAAGATCCTTATTAGGCAGGCACATGGAGAACAGTCATTATTAATCAAGCAAGATCAGAAATAGCCTGATCACATTAAAATAATATGTTTATTTCCTTTAAAATACTGACCTGTGCTTTATTACTGCTGGCTGAGGTGAGCAGTTCAGAAACTTGTGGGCAAAACTAAAATTCATAGCATCCAAAAAGCTTCTTGAGTCAAACAGAATGAACCATGAAAACAAAATTCATGAATTTGCGAAGAGGCTAGACCACAGGATAGGCTTTCATGACAAAACTGTTCCTTCCCGTGGAAAAAAGAGAATAGGCTGGATTTATAGCACCTACTTTGGTAGGTCACATTCTCCACACCACAGCAAGACATCACAAATACTCCCACAGGGTTAAAGAACCCAAGGCAAAGGAAGCAGGAAGTCTGCTGTGAGGGCAAAGATGACACACGTCCTTGGGGAGGAGTTCTTGAGCACACTGCTGGCAGCTCCAAGTGAGCTGAGAGGCGATGAAGGCCCCCTACGGACTAAGAACTATCATGGGTGGCTGTCCTTCTCCCGTACTTGCTACAGCCTCACCTAGACATTTAGAACTGCTGTCACCTGCCTGACAGAACAGAACAGCTCAGCTGCAGTTTATGGCAAGACAGCAACTAATGCAGCAAAAGGCCTGAATAACAAAATCACAACAGATCTAAATGCAGACCTTTGTACAGTAAAGACAAATAGAATATAAACTAAGAATGATAGAAACTATGAGAGATACTAGAGATTAACATGTCACTTAGAAGCACTGCCTAACCATTTGTATCCCTCACATGTCAGGTGATGGGATCCAGAAGATGTATTTAGAAGTTTCACATCTTATATCACTACTCACCACCATGAATAATGTGGGGCGTGCTGTTGAGCCCTTCTTTGTAAAAATCAGGATCTGCTAACGGATGACTTGCTGTTCAGATTAAACACTGCATCTGAAGAAAGGCAAACATGGCAATCTTCACTTAATACATTCACATTGCCTCACAGATGCAAAAGGCGGCTCTCAGTCCACTTTCCTGCTGCTCCCTTCCTCTCCCAATTTTTTTTCCATATAGGTACGTTTTCGCCACGAATTCATGTGAAGGTCTTACTCATTTTCCTTTATCCTCTCCTTGAGCAGTTCTACTAAAATAGTCGTTCCCAAGATCCTCATCTGACCTTTCATCAATCTAGCCACATCTATAGCCTCTCCAAGCCACATCAAGTCTAAACAATTACCTTTGAAATATTCAAAAAAAAAAAAAGAAAAAAGAAAAAAGAAAAAATCTGGCCTCAAATTGTGTGGTCTTTCTTTCTTTTATGCTGCTTACACTGGAGAAAAGAAAATAATTACAAAGGTGTTTCCAGCAACAAATGCTAAATTTGGTTTCTGTGCTAACTTTCACAGCTCTACCAACTCCGCTATTTGCTTCAAGCCTTTGACAGATATCACAAGTATGTACTGTAGGTGGGACCTTTTGAGTTCTGATCTGCCTCATTTGGAAACCATCCAAAATTGCCAATATCCATATGTGTTTCACACACATCTCATTTTGGATTCCTGACAAAACTCCTCCACGTTCTATTAACACAACCAAGTGCTCACCACATTGTTTGACTGGAGCTCTCCCTCCAGCTGGAATATGCCAAAATAGACCCACCATCTCTTCCCACAGATGTCCTTCATTGTGAGGCTCCTGGGAGAAGAGGTAGTAAAAGACAGTAAATTTTAAATCTGTTTTCTCAACTAATTTGTAATTGTAATTCTGGATTAGTTCTCACTAAGAGTAAAATCTCTTAAYTTAGACATAAATGAAATAGAATCTGATCTCTAATGGCACAAACAGGCACCATCATTTCATCCTACCATTCCTTAGAAAAAGCTTCCCAAACACCTGTCTTTCATCATGCTGTCTAAAAAAACGTAACTTGTACACAGGTCACTAGGGTTTAAGCATGCCATTTGCCCTTTAGCGGCAAGCCCAAATCACAGAACCTTCCCCCAAAAACAAACCACCACCACAAACTTTACTAAGGATCTTAAGAAATTACATCAAAGATTGTTAAAGTAAGTCTTCATAAGCTGGCAGTCACTCCCAAATGTTGTAGCAGGCCAAGATCTGTTGTGAAGATGACCTTAATCTGACTCATCCCATAACACCTACTACAATCCAGTCTAATCACTCACAGTGAAAAGTGGCAGTGGGCAAACACCTTTAAGCTCAAACTGAGCTGAGGAAAGATCTTACTGCCTAAGCCTACTACCCCTCAGTTCTGCTACTGGAGCCACTACTGAGGATACCAAAATGCTTTGGTTAGCAGAGATCTACTGTTTTGGCATTCTGCAGCCTATCCCCCACGTCCTTCATTTCCCCCTAGTGCATGGGTGAGGCAATGCAGATTACCCACATTGAGTGCCCTGCGAAGCTGTTGGTGAATACTCGTATTCTGTCGTTCTACAAACTACACAATAGGTGGCATGTGAGGTACGAAAAAATGTGGGAAAAAAAGCCCCCAAAACACAAAATATAATCTTATGGTTATAATGAGGAGTCACTCGCAAAAACTCCTGCTCTTTCTAACAATGCCTCAATTCTAGGAGACTCCGCTCATTATCTGCCTGCAATAGTTGCATCAAGATACTCAGATCTTCAAGATATTCACAACAGAGTGCAAGACAAGGCTGCAACACTCAAGAGTCATACACTAGATGCCAGACTGACATCATGGTGGCAGGCAAAACACAGAGGCAAACCCAAATCAGCATTAGATGGCACCCAAAATAGTGTTAGATGCAAACCCAAACCATTAACGTACCTGAGCTACTAGGGTGCACTTTAAAGCTGCCAGAGAACAGCTGTTAGATACAACAATAAGGCAGCAGTGGCTGGCCACAAATGGGGAGATAAGACTCTTCTGGCTGTTTAGCTAGTAATCTAAGCTTCTATATAGGCCTGTAGACACGATCTTATTGATGTCCGAACGTCGACTTTAAACTACCGATCTGGAGCCTCTGCCATTGATTGTAACTTTCTTGTGCTTGTTCCAGATTGCTCACCTTTCAGCAGGCTTGAACGAAGTCAATCATTTTTTCTGCCTTAAAAAAAAAAAGCAAACAAGTCTTCTTAGTACCAATTCAAGTAAACACTACTGATTTCTTCCCTTCTAGTTACTGCATGCACCTGTTGCAAATAGACACTAATAAGAATACATACAAAGCTTTCATTTGTCAAGTCAACTGAACACCATCAAGAGGTTTCATTAACACAGGTACAAACAAAACATTTCACTTGTTGAGGAAAATAAAGGAAATGCAGCTTGGTTTCCATTAAAGGAAAGATCCTAGGGAGCTCTCCCACTTCCTGCTGCAAGAAGCACCTTACAAACTGTAGTTCAGCTGTCTCCTGCAGCAAGGGAGAGTGGCATTTCAGTCTGAAGCAAGTCCATTTCCAACATAGCCTTATGCATGCCACACATACAGCTAAGGTAGTCCATCCTGAGGCCAACTTTACTGACTGGGGTGGCTGCTGTAGATTTGGGCAAGTGAGGCCTTAAAGGGAAGTTTAGGAGAGGAAAGAGGAAAAAATTTCACAGGAGAAATACATCAGATTCTGAGAGAAGGAACGGAGTGCTACTGCGGGGATTGAACAATCAAACTTTTGCTAGTCCATGCTCCACCTCTATTTCCAGATGACATTACCTAGACACTTACTGAAGAGATTTCAGGTAGATGGTATTGACCCACATTGATTCTACATCTGTATGTCACAAGCCCTTTCCTTCCTCCATGCCACCCCTTGATTCTTGAAAGACACCCTTCCCCATACTAGAGATGCAAGCTGAGATTTTTAGATCATGAACCAAAAAGGTTTTCTTGACTGATCATAAATCTCTCAGGCTAAATATGTATTCACATAGAGACCACTAACAAAAGTGKAGGATGTCACAGTGGAGACTTGTCATCTCAGAAGTGAAACTAGAGCTAGTAACCCAACGCTTTTTCCCTACAGGCAGGGAACAGCTAAGGTTCACTTTTATGGAGCAAAGTAAGCTGTGGACTCTGCACGAGCTTGGAAAATTTCAAAAACAAACTCAATGMAATAAAGGTACATCTCAAACTGTAGACTTTTCTTTTTCTTTCTGCACATATTGCGTCTTAAGCAAACAACTGGTTTGAGATAAGCAACTTACAGCATTAACAGCTGATCATCTGAATCACATTTTATGAACCTGTTAATAGTAGACTAATGAGAGGCTGTTTTACTTCATAACAGAATTCACGTTGTGAGGTATGACTTTTTCCATTATGAAACTATAAATTCCCAGAGTCTGAATCAAGTTCAATAATTTAAACTGATAGTAAAAACAGAATCAGGTGTTGTCTAGGAAGACCTGTCCCAGTACTGAAAGTTTGGAGTTAAAAGATTGACTGGGGCAACTCAAGAGGGAGTATGTATTCTTCAACTTAGAGTTTCTTTTCTCTCTGCCACTCTCTGAAGAGGCATCTACAGAGTCTTGCACATTTTCCCCTTCTTTATGGTCTGAAGATCTTTTTAAAGTTAATTTCTTGTTTCTCTTCAATGAGTAGAATTCTCGCATCAAGTCTTCTACCTCCCACTGCTCTTCCTTCCGCTTCCTACAGCAATGTAGTGCAGCAGGGTCTATAGGATGAGCTTCGGTGTTAAAGATGTATCCTCCAGCATTCAAGATGCATTCCCCATATGGAGTAAGCACCACATCAAAGACTGACCCATCATTGTGAATGAAGTTGTCTGGGTCAAATAGCAGATACAAGTATTTCACTGTTTCAGCCAAAAAGAAGGATTCCATGCGATTATCCAGTCTGTGGTCTCTCAAGTCTTTGATCTGCAAGAGAAGAAATCCAGTGGATTACACTTTTTCTAAATCAAGGCACAAGAAGTCATGAACTTTGGGGGAAAGTAAAACCAGCTTGCAATTCATATAAAATTTAAAGAGCAGAATGACAGCAATCATACACATGCAAGCATTTCAACTAGTTCTCAGATGCTTGGAATTAGCATAGACTAATGATAAGGAACAGGAAAGTAACAATCAGGAGAAACGTATTTCCTACATGGGTAAGGAGTGGAAAAGTGAGTAATCTTCCTATCATTTCCCCGCCTAAAAAAAATTTCCAAGGCTCTTACCTACTTGCCCAATCACAAGACCTAATTCCCAATATTTATAAGCATTTTTTTTGTATAAGAGATTTCAAATATGCTATCAAACTCTGTTATTAACAGATTTTGGGGAAATCACCCACTGCAATTCTCTTGTGTTTGCTCAGATTTTCAAGATAAAAAGAGAAAGCAGAATTGCACAACTAATAGACAGAAAACATCTCAATTTTTAAAGAGCATACGAGCCTTTCTGCCAACTTGAGACCTCCAGTATCTACCAAGATACAAGAGGGGGGAGAAGCTTCTGATGCTTTCCCATGTTTTGGATTCCAGTGCATCTGCTAGTGACAAATTTGACCCAGTTTTCAGGCTAAGAGGGAAGTTACTTCCAGAAACATGACCAGCATCACCAGATGAGCTTTACAGAGAAATACCAGGTGTTTATTTGAAAAAGAAGTCATGTTTCAACCTAAGATATATACTGACTTGACAGCAAAATATCACTCATGAGAAGGCTTTCTAGCTAAAAGCTGATTTTTAGCAGCCACACTTACTGTTGCAAATCCACAGTCCACCTTGCTGATTTTCTCAATAGACTCCACTGCATCTCTTCCCAATTCTAAGAGGATGGGGTCTCGGGTTGCACGGTACAGATACATCGCACTCTCAATCAGCTCTGCAAAAATGCAATTGCAAACATAAAAAAAAAAAAGAAAAAAAATCAAGATAAGATGTTCCTTGTACAGACTAAAAAGTATTATTTTAAGATGGTTAGGTTAAGTGGCCTGTTTTTTTTTTTTTACTTTCTCTGGCAGAGGAAATACAGAGATACCTTCTTTTCCTGACGATTTGCTACAAAGGAAACTTACTCTAACCAGATTCCATTAACTCAGGTAAGACTGAAAAATAGTCCCTTCCCACTTTCAGGGAGGAGAAGGGGGGAGAGAGAGGAAAGAATTAAAAATTGTTTAAGAGAGGGGGAATAATGAAAAAGGTGCTTCTAGATAGAATTACATACAGGATCCAAAATCTCAAACATCATTTTTAAATAGTACTGTAAACTACTGAAACAGGGGTATTTAAAACACTGCAAAACCAGGCATTACAGAATTACTCTACACAGACAACATATGCACTATATTTTCCTTATTCACTAAAGAAGCAGTTTTTTTTTTTTTGACGATATAATACATTTTAAAGATAATGCTGAGAATTTTTGGTAGAAGTGTCCAACGTGGATGTTACCTGAACATTCAAATTGAAAGAAACTCAATTTATGCTCATTTACAARTATAATCAAGTGTGAAATAAAAAAATAAAACTGTCAGAGTGGTAAAGAATAGGAAAAATATGAATCATTCCATTGCAGTATCACAGACAATATGCAATCCTCTCATCTGCTGTACTTCAGTAGTGTTACTAGAATTAGTTTATTTAAGGAACATCAATCAACAGAGCTGGAGCAGTCTATTCATACTCGCTTCCAATTCCTACATTTAAAGGATACAAGCAGTCACATTAATATTTTACACTGATTTAGATTTTCTGACATGAGATGTTTTGAATTCAAACACTTAAACATTTCAGATCCTACTGTGAACCTAATTCATCAACAGGCCCCCTTTATAATAGTAACACTATGGTTATCAAATCAAAATATGTAGTTTTGAGCATTAAAATCACTAGTAAGATGCATGCAAGAACTAAGTCAAAGTAAAATTTGGGAGGCACCTTTGGAGGATAGGTATTGTCAACATTTGATCTCACTACCAGATCAACAGCAGAACTCTACATGCTTCTTATTTTATTTCCGCTTACCAGGCCTGAGYGGATACCCTTCTCTCTTCTCCACTGTATAGCCCTGAGGAATGTTGTAGAACTCAGGCAGTCCACCAAACTGCTTCCAAACAGTGTAATAGTTGAGGAAGGTTCGCATGGCATTATCTACATCTCCAATTARGCTCTGAGAGAGAAGAAACAGTTAGCAAAGCAACATTTAACTGGAGAAGAAACAGCATAGGAATTGCCTAAATAACATTTCYACAGCCAAAGCAAGAGATGGTGACTGAAATGGGTTCTTCAGCAAGTCTGAATCAGTTAACTAATATTTAGACAGAAYGCCTTAAGAATAGGTAGTACTGAAGAGAAATTAGCTGCTGCTTTTCTGTTCAATCATATTCTACATGTCTGAAGTAATATGAAGTCCCTTTGCTACTTAGTTTGTCACAGTAGAACTGCTCTCCTATCATGCTTAACAGAGACTTCTCTACTGAACACAGATGAAGGAAACATCTGCTCTTCCACGGGCTCAGACTAACCAGAAGGAGTGAGGGTTATATTTTAAGTGTTCTGTATTAAGATGGACCCAAGACAGAGGAACAAAATTACTCTATGCTACTGGTATGACAGCTCTTACCTGTAGGCCTGGCCAGTAGGCCTCCAGAGACTGAAAAACAGGCATGGACACTGTTCCTTTGTACATCTGAACCCAAAGGTACCAGTCATCAAACTTTGTGTAATTTTTAATAGCTTTGTTATATTCTATGAAGAAACACAAAAGAGCAGGTAATTCAATATCTTCTCCTCCTACAGTCCCTCATGCAAAGTTTCTACAGGTGCAGTCAAGGATGTATTCTTGGGATTCATCACATAAAATGAACTACTCACCTAGGAACATGGACATCAGCTCCTTGTCCTGCAGGAGAATGGCTCCTTTAACAAGGTATTCAAAGTAGGAGTCCACCCCAGCCCCAATGCCAGCATCTTGAGCTACCCATTTGGCAGTTATCACATCAATGTGGTTACCAACCTGGAAGTCAGAGAAAGAGTAGAACAATTAAATTTTAAATGAAAACGAAATTAATTTTTAAATTCTTCAGATACAACGAAAACCCCACAGTCAAAGCTGTAGAGGCTGGGAATATCCCTGTGCTCTTGTGTTCTTGTTCTCTTCTTTAGGCTATTGTCAGGCCAGATATTAGACAAACCTTTTATTTAGTCTTGTGCAGCTGCCATTAGAAAAACCGCAATATCTAGTATAAGGCATTTGTTTCCCAACCACATCTGCTATGTAGCAGAACAATGGCGTTAACATTGGATTATGGCACTAAATGCAGAGACGTGGATGTTGCAGGTGCTCAGTAACAACGCTGAGCACACTACTTTCAACACAATTATTAGCACTGTGATTATTTAACCAGTACTGTGTTCACTCAGCTTATACTTGTTTACACTTAAATTGCATCCCACATAACTATACAGAAAGCAAGCAAGCAAGCAAGCAAATTCAAACTTTGTTTCCTCACTCACCAGTCCAATATCTGAGCGATTTTTCCATAGTGCCTTCAGGGCCTTCCTGGCAACATCCTCGAACACTGGATCACCAGTAAGGTGGCTTAAAGTGGCAAATTCCACTATAAATGTACCTATTCCAGCAGTACAGGTAACTGGGGTCTCACCAGGGTTTACTCCATGCAGCAAGTTCACTGTTCCATAAGGCATCCCAGTTGGAGTCTGAAAAGCTGAAACATAAYGTTTCTGGTTCAAATGAGTGTGTTCACTGTGGGCTCTCTGACAGCATTTAACAGATTGCTGGGCAAATCTGTGCCTCACATTTAACTGTACATACAGCAGCAAGAGATGGGCCTGGAGTCCCCCCAAAAGTACCCCCCCCCMAAAAAAAAGAAAAAAAAAAGAAAAGAAAGCGTAGCGTGATCCAGCCAAGGGCACAGAGAAGACGTACCACAAACTACACACAGAATCTGGACAGCTACTGCAGATCTTTGCCTTCCCCAGAACAGCAGATCGCATCCCTGCTTTGTTTGCTGCACAAACAGGGCAGTCAAAAAACTAAACACAACTACATACACCTACCAGCAAGGTACAAACACGTGAGTACTTAATTCTTACAGGCAGCCCAGTGTGTGCACTGAACAGTGGAAGTGGGCTGTTAGCAGCAGCTGACTTTAGTACGTTAATTGCTTGTGGAGGGCAGTTATACAAATCAATAATGTGTTTTGCACACACAATGCTTTGCAAGTGTATTTACAACTGGTATCATGCATTTACACAATGTTTTCCTGTAAACTAAACTTTCTTTGAGCCCAGGGAATGTGGGACTGCTTTATGACTTAATTATTAAGCAGTGTCATCTTTATCAACCACACCAGTTACCTCAGAAGCTACAACACGCAATACAAAACAGCTAAGTTCTCACCAGGCAGAAGTTTGCGAGCTGCTTCCTCCGCCATCCTCAAGAGAGGTCCAGAGCAYGGCCATCCCACTTCTACTTCAACACCAGCCTTCTTTGATAGCAAGTGAGCGGAGAGGAGACCACCCACCACTGGCAGGTGCACATGAAGAAGCCATTAAAGGACGTGGGGAAGGAGTAAAATCTGAAACTCGTGCTACGTTATCATGACACAGAGGCTGTCTACTGTCACGTAACAAGTATGAGTTTATGTTCCATAAACACAGAGAAAATTAGAGTTGCAGAAACTGTCTTAGTAATATTTGACAGTAGAAAGAAAACAAGCATAACTAACAGTTATATTTCCCTGTCAGTGTCTTTTAGTAAGATGGAAAAAAGACAAATTTCACTTTACGTCACTCAAACATGAGATTAATAATTGCTATTCCAGAACAGTACATAAAACAAACAAACAAAACAAAATTACTTTGATGGATAATAGTAGCTCATTTCAGGGAAAAGAATATTTAGTCTGAAGCTTAAAACCTGGCACCAGGACAATGAAAGTGCTGTGTCTTGTTCCGTTTACACAGAGGAATAAAGCAGGAAGGTGATGCACAAAAAGAAAGGGGAAGTTAATCTGCTTTGGATTTTTCCTTTGCGTGTGCATGCCCTGTTACAATGCATTAGAAATTAATTTTGACTGCTACTTTGCATTATATTTGTGTACGGTTCAGAAACTTGTACGCAAAGAAATTCCTGTCTAAGCACCATGAAGAAAACTCAGCTCACCTCGAATGTTAGTTTCGAAGACAGATGCATTGACATCAATATCAAAATCCACCCCTTCCTGCAGCACATTGACAACTCTCTGGAACTCAGAAACGTTTCCCAAGATCTGCAGTGGGAGCAGGACAACAGAGAACATGGCTCAGAGTTCAAAGGATGATGGCATGGAAAAACAAAGGTGTGAGTCAGTGTTAGAGGGTAATTCTTGTTCGTCTGTTTTTTTTTTTATTGTTTCGTGAGACTGGTATTTGTAGGAGATACTAAAAAGGCAAGTGTCTCATCTCATTTCAAACCCTTTGCTCCCCACGTTGTAGGTGCTCATCCCAGAGCTAGGAGGTGTCAGAGACAGGGAGCTCTGGCCACCGGCCTCTTGCTGCTGGTGCGACGCGAAACGCAAAACCTCCTCGGTCGATTAATAACTGACTTTCAGTCACTGCAGCAGAGAAACCAGGGCAGCGGCGGGTCGCGGCCGGGAGCCGGCCGGCAGCCAGCC
>NW_028186534.1:400212-407320 GCF_003343005.1 Rhea americana | reverse complement strand
GCCCCGCCGGCTTAGGGGCGGCTCTCCCCTGCAGCACACACGGACACATGCGCGTGTCTGTCTGTGTACGTGTGCGCGCGCCTGCCTGTCTGTACTCGCGCGCGCGCACGGTAGCTGGCGCCGGTAGCTGGCGGCCCCGCCGAGCGCCTTCTCTGCGTCGCGCTTCGGGCGCCGGCGCTCGGGGCCGCCAGAGTAGCCGGAGGGTGAGCTGCTGGCGTGCGCGACGCTGCCGAGCGGCCGGCGCGGCCGTGCTGGCTGCCTGCCCTCCGGGAGGAGCGGCCGGCCCGCCGAGCCCGCCGAGCCCCCCGCGCTTGACTGGTGGTGCCCCGCTGTGAGGCCGAGCAGTCTCGTGTTTAGACGTGCTGTGATAAAAGTCAGCAGCGCAGGAATTTGTTGCCAGTGCTTTAGTATGGAGGAGGAGATGCCTGTGCTGCTCCTGCTGGAGGCTGTGACGTTGGCACGGCATGGGGACTGGAYATCCCGAGGCAGAAGTGAGCGTCCCGCGTGCGTCGCGAGGCCGTGAGAGCAGGCCCTAGCGTGGCTGGGAACTACAGCGTGCTCGTGCGCGGGAGCTGGAGGTGCTGGCAGGACGGGAGATGTAGCCCTCAGACCTGAAAGTGGATATAATACCGTGCTATCAAAAAAAACTTCGGAGAAAAGTTAATTCTTAATGTTACCACCTTCAGGAGTGAGCATGAGTTTCAGGACACAAAGCAGCTTATTTGTAATACTGATTCATAATTACAGTTCATTCCATTACTGTTTCGAAATTCATTGGTGTGTTATCCGCCAAATGCAAAACATTGCATATTTTACTTAACAGAATGTATCCCTTTTCTTGCGTGATCTGAGTCCTATTTTGACTGACACTATCTCATGTCATCTCTGTCTAATTTCCAAACTCTCCTAAGAAAATCATTCTTCTCCATCTAATTCTTGAAGGAAAGGTTGCGTTTGCTGAAGATCCTGACTTTTGCCTTCTTCCAGCCAGTCCCCAGAGAGCCTGTTCTCCCYTTGCTCTCTTCGCAAGCACACCCGAGTGTTCCCAGCGCTCCGCGTTAGGAGTTTACGTTCCAAAGGCTGAGAGAAAGYGCTGGCACTTGGCTCTTGTGAAGTCCCACAACATCTTCTGGCTTCTGTAGATAYTAAGCAGCTTTGAGAGGATTAGAGTTCCTGAAGCCCAAAAGGATGCATGAACAGTGCTTTTTCCAGGCTCCTTTTCAAAAGGAGCATCGGTATCAATCTAGTGCATCCCTCTTCCTGAGCTGTAGAGCATTTATATTGTAAAGGTCTTTCCATGGCAGCTGTGCCATCACTGGTAATTCTCTGAAGCAGCTGGGCTCACAGCAGCCAATTTCTCTGAAAGAGAAAGCAGAGTGGCAGGTAGTCCCATGTAGGAGTGTCAGTGCTGTGGCTTATTCAGACTAAGGAAGGTTTCAAACAATCCCAGCGTGATTACACTGAATTTTAGCACCCTACTGCTTCACTGGCGGGTTACATTTTAGCCTCCTCTGACTTTTCTTTGTGATATGGTGTGTCTCTGCCCAAGCATCGCTTAACCTTGATTGATCCACAGTAAGTCCTTTGCTTTCTCCTCCTCCCATGCTCATAGGTAGAGAGCTAGTGCCGTGGGACCCTGTCAGGGAGAGTGGCAATGAGAAGTGATAATCTAGTCTTTGGTCTGACAAAGGTGCAGCCTGTAGAAATCAAAACTGCTCACAGGACAAGAGGTCCGTGAATAACCCAACATTTTACTGCGTCATACTATCACTTAGCATCACTGAGGGCTGACTATCTTGGTGTTCATTAATAAAAAAAAAAAAAAAGGACTATATCCCAAGGCTCATGCACTGAATGCCTCACAAGGAATGAATGTGAGATAGCAGGAAATGGCAAGCCTCGCTTCACCCAATTCCTTTGGGCACAGACTTCCCTGAAGCTGTGGGTTGCTCCAGGGCAGAGCAAGGTGTAAGGCCCGGCGGAGGGGCAGCGGGGCTGGTTCCTCGCCCGGGGCTGTTCCGCTAGGTGTCAGTGTACACTCGTGTACGGACGCGGTTGCCCACAGCTCCTGGTGGCTGCAACAAAAAGCCACCGAGTAATTTCAACATATTGTTCATTTGCTGCAGCTGTAATTTAGGTTTCTAGGGCCATTTATCATAAAACTGTCTGCTTTCTTATTCCACGGCTCAAGGCTGCTAGAGTTTATCTCACTGCGTTCCTGGGAGAATCAAAGTATTGGAGTTGATTTCACTAAAAGCTGTCACAGTACATTATTGGAGCACATTTTATTAAAGTTCATTTTCCAGACTTAAATTTAACCGTGTTCTAGACTGCTGTCATTTACCGTATACTGGAACAATAATTTCTCTATCAAAGTCAGTTATTGAATTCTAAAAGTTGACTAAACTATTTTAGAAACAGATATAGTATATGACTTGAAAGAAAAACAGGAAGACACAACAGAAGCAGAGCCATGCAACWGCTCTCCACCAACTTAAGAGGGAATGCCAAGAAGGTGGAAGCCTATTTCCACCGTGGCCATGGAAGAGAGAGAGTCTATAGCTGCAATACCATGAATACTGATTGAAGCATGGTAATTAGTCACTGCACCCTGCTAAGCACTTCTAAAATATTTTCACCAAAGAAAATGTTGCTCCTTTGTGTAACAGATTAGAGCTGAAAATCACGGAAGAGCCTTCTATCTCAATAGGCAAGGGCCAGTGTTCACCAAAAAGCAAAACAAGTGCTCAGTGGAGGAGGACAGCGTAAACGATGTCAAATCGCTCCTCTGAGGACCGTGATGGGCTAGCAAAGCAATGGCTGGGAGGAACGGGGTTAAAACTGAGCTGGTCGTGAAAAGGTCGCGTTTGGTGCAGTGCTCATCACCCTTATTGCCATTTCTGAGAATGCTTTAGGCTGCTGAGCTCCCTGGGAGGGGGTCGGATCCGCAGGCCCAGCAGGAACATTTGAGAGGTGTATGGAGCCATGAATCGGCACTGGACTTTGACTTGGCTCTTCTTAAGCATTGGCTGTTCTGTCCCCTGATGTATCTGCAGATTTGGTTTAAGCCCCCCTGAAGCCAAGCAAATTTGTTACCACCACAATGTCCACCACACAGAGTTGGAGAAAACTGGCTGTAGAAACCAGGCTGAGAGAGCTTTCATTTCCAGAGCGGGGCATGTTGTGCCAGTCCTCAGGGTTTCAGCTAGGCATGTGGGACAAACCGGGGTAAGTGATGCTCCACGGCCCTGTTGTGAGGATAAACAGCAACTCACAGGTAGTCGTGTTGCGATTGCCTTACTGCTAATGAAAATAGATCATGCTAGAGGGACAGGAATTATCTGGCGGAATAGGTGCATTTTGGTGTGGCTGTAGCATGCACCAGAGGAACATTAACGTGGCGTGCACATTTCCTCAGATTCATGCAAGTTGCATCGGCCTGCGAGAAATAAATCAAACAAGATGTGGAGAGAGGTGCTTTCAAATGGACATAGCACGTTACTAAAATATTTAGGCCACATCAGRCTTAAGTGCTTCTTCAGATACTTCTCTATCCAGCTCATCAGGCATCCTGTCTTTATGAAAAGGCCACCGACAAAATAACATGAAGTTTCATTTGGATGTGGGGGACGGTGTAATTATTATAGGGGCGTTCAACACTTTGGTTTATGACATCTTTGGGCTGGTGACTTGTTTACTACTTGCTATTGCCGTAAGTGGTGCTGTTGCCCTGCCTGCAGTTTTGATGCCCATTAAGACGGAAACTGTATGTAAATCAGGATCACACATTAATATTTATAATTCATGGTGAAATGTAGGAGTGTGTCTGTTGTAAGAAGAACCATAAACAGGAGTTTTATGAACACTGAGAACTGTTGCTAAGGTGGTTCTCTTGAAATAATTTTCCTTTGCAGTCGGACATCAATTCTTAATTTTAGTAGTACACGTAGCGGGATGGAAATGATGATTGATTTTTCTCCAAGTGCTGTGGGCTGCTGCAGTTGAGATTTCACTATAAAAGACTAGACATTTCCAATTGCTTTTTATAAGTTCAGAATTGATTTTATTTGTTTAGCACCTGACTAACATAATGAAAGAGAAAAGAAATACAGCCAAATACAAGACACAGAAAGCTCATGAGGTGCCTGGTTTCTGGCCTTCCTCTTGGTGCCGTGATAYTAAGCCATGCTGCAATTTCATAAAGAAAGAGCTCAGCTCCCAGCTGCTTCGCTGKGGCTGCCGAGGTGTCCCAGAGCTGGCTGTGACAGTCGGGCAGCCTTCGCGGAGCTCTGCTCTCCCAGGCAAGGGAGCAGAGCGCAGCCCACAAAGAGGACAGTTGGTGAGCAGAAATGAACGGCAAGGGTTGGGAGGGACAGAACTGACTCGGCGGTTCTCCACCACGCCGCTTCCCTGGCTTCCGTTGGTCCTCCTTAAATTTTTGTTTTCTTTCTTTCTCTTTCTTTCTTTCTTTCCTTCCTTCTTTCTTTCTTTCTTTCTGACTGACTAACTAACACACAGTTGCAAAAGCTTGCTGGGCAGTAACCAGAATATTAGCATGATGAGGGCTCCTGTTCCAAATAAGTCTCTTCCAAATAGGGTCATGCAGAAGTTGTTTACACTGTGATCACAAAGAATTATGTCTCTATATAGGATTTTAATATTTTATAGAAGCCTGGTTTACTGTTGTGATTTTGACAAGCGAGAAAGCAAAAATAAAACAGTTAACATCAACATGTCTTGGTTTTTAGAATAGGGGTTTATGATACCCACATTACATGATGTTGATAAAGTCCAGAGCTGCTACACTTGTGTGAATAAGCTTTCGTTTAAGCTAAGTACTAGGATTTTCCCACAGGGATTGTGTCTTCAAAATTCTTTTTCCAGTAAGATTTAGAAGTGTTTAGATGATTTGACTCTGTGCAATATAGATAGGCAAAATAGGAGACTCCTAGAGTCAAGGATATCTGGAGAGGGACTGGCTTCTACAGCTTTTTTTCTTGGTGGGCTTGCCACCAAGATAGAATAAAGGCAGGTCTTGGCACTAGAGGGTGTCACTCTTGTATTACTGTCCCTCAGACCACCTCCCAAAATACTATCAGTAGCAATCTGGCAAATCAGCAATGTGTAATGTTCCTGCAGTGCTGCTGTAATATACTTCATGGGATGTAAGTTCTAAGCAGTGTCTCTAAATTCAGCGTTAAAGGAGCTGAAGCCTACCCCTCAGTTAATGAGGCGTTCCTAGATCTCTTTTCTCACCTTGTCTGTGACCCTTGAAACTGTCCTGTCTTTATTTTTTTGTACGGAGGGGATGTGGAGGATGGGTTGTTTTAAGTTGGGCCTGGGAACTGTTATATATAATCTTGGTCTCAGTTGTGGCCTGCACATCACAGTCCACAGTCACATGTCAGGTAAAGAGTGATCCTAAACCCATGCAGTCCCTAAAGGTCTTCTGGAGTATGGGGTGGCTAGCGATACCAGCCAGGGGATCAGCTCCTTGCCCGCCTTCCCCAACAGCCGCTCTGCAGCTAGCCCAGGAGCCAGTCTGCTGAAACTCCACTGAAAACCCAAATCTTAGTGGAACTCTTGCCTCTGCTGAATCAGTGGTAAGACTGACAGCCCCAAAGAGTTGTGTCTGTCCTCTATGACTTTAGGATTACCCCTTTGCAAAGTCCTAAATCAAATGATTCCTGGCTGCCTGATATATTCTGCAGTGAGCAATCCAGGAACACGGTGCCTGGTTAAACTTAAAGGCTGGAACTGGGAATTGTGCCAGATGCTGCCCAGTTTGCTCTCTGTGAGGTGGAACTGTTAGGTATCCCCAGACCGTGCAGCCTGCTTGGCAGTAACACCTTTTTGTGGCTCTGTGTGACAGACATAGCAAAGGTACGCTAGAATAATCTGGTGTTAAGGGAGTAGCATGAGGTTGGAGCCGAGGGAAACCCCGRCTCTGCTCAGAGCTAACTTTTTTCTCCTATATGAACCCTTGCTTAGCAGGGCTGGCTCACAGGAGCTGCTTGGCAATGCAGTGATCCTTCTTGCAGCCACGGAAGAGCACTGGTGCCTGGCCCTGGCTGTAGGTGGTGAAAACTTAGTAGAAGAAGTTCAGAAACCAAGATCAGGCCGAGGGGGCACATCTACTCCCAGTTCCTTGGGAATGAGAAGTGCCGCTTAAGTCAGCGGTGTTATAACTTCAYGTGACACATGCTTCTTCATAACATCTTTGTAGCTCAGAGGAAGCTCTTTAGCTTTGAGTGGTCCCACTGAGCATTAGTGCAGTCTGCAAGACTTGCTTTGGTGGTGATAAGGCAAATGAGCCCTCTGTGGCTTCAAAGGGTATTCGTTTCCCAGTGAGTGGATAACTGCACTCAGTCATGAGCCATTCATATGTAACTGTGCAGTTTGTAAGAGYCAGAGCTGCAGATGTATAGAATGATCTGATGGGGCTTTGGAGGATGCCAGATGTCATACATCTCTGCTGAAATCATCAGCATGAAGCTCAGCAAATCCATTTCAGCAGAAAGGGTGAGATCCAGTCCCAGGTCACTGCAGATCTGAGCTGCTGCAAGAGTCTCCAGGCCCCAYTGACTATGAGTGACTCCTGGGCACCAGGACTTTGTCCCCAGGGAGACATGATTTCCCTGGGGTATCCAAGCGAATGACCCTGTGTCCTGCTCCCAGTGCTGCTGCCACCTTGTTAGATGCATTTGGTTTCCATCTAATGGAAAAGGGCTGCTCATGGTGCTGGGTTTGCCCTGTCCTGGATCGAGATTGAAGCAGATGACCACTGTCTGGAACCAGCGAGATGCCACTCAGCAGTGGAGAGCTGCCTACTCCACTYGGGCTGGGCTCCATGTGGGCTCTGTGCTGTAAGCTGGTTTGGGGGCTCTGTGCTTGGCATTATCCCTGCTCCCACACTGAGCTGCTCTTGCCCACAGCACTCAGGCAGAGACTCCTCCCTTAGAATCACAGGTACTCCAGCTCTTTACTTCCCATCTTCCTCTTCTATCATTGAATTGCTTTTTTCCCCCCCTTTTTGGAGAAACAGCTCCTCAGTCCTTGGGATCTTCTTGCCTCTCCACTTGCAGCTGAAGAACCAATCAGCTCTGAT
>NW_028186534.1:389183-400132 GCF_003343005.1 Rhea americana | reverse complement strand
TGTTAGGCATTAGGGCTAACTGCATGTCTCAGCTGGCAAGATGGAGGAGTAGCTGCTTCCTCAAAGCTGTCATTTTAGGCTGCCTGCAGATTCAGRAAGACCTGCTGCCCAAGTAACACCCAACTCATATTCGGAAATTATATCTTTGCAACTTGAAGAAGGCTGATAGCAGAGCATCAGCATCAGACAGATGCAGCAAGAGGCTACAGGTAGTGACACTTCTGGTCTAGAAACTCTGAAGACCAACTCCTACACTTCCTGAGATGCCAAGCCATAAAATAATTGTCTGTACAATGGTGAATTGCAGGCTGCTCTTTGCTGCCCTAGAGTCTCTGAGGGTTGCTCAACTCAGTGATATCTCTTCTCTGTCACATGAGTGTCAACCATGTGYGACCATGGATCCACCAGGATACGAGACACAGAGGCTCATGGGCCCTTGGTTACTCCCTGCTCTGTGGTAAGACTTAGTTATTTGAAATGCTTTGCCTTCTTCCGGCATCTTTCCATGGCCCTCTCTATGCAGTCTTCCTCCCAAAACTTGGGKTGGCCAAACTGTATGAGAACTGGGAACCTGATTCCTCTGTGCAGATTAGCAGCCAGATCCAGGGTCAAACTTCTTTTCCCCTTCAATTCTTTACTTTATAAACTGAACCTGATCCTGGCACAAGCTAGGCACAGGCAAAAGATGTGGCCTGCTTTATGTCTGTGAGTGAGCCAGCACAGATCATCCAGGAGCAAGGAAGACAGCCTACTTGACTGGGCAGTCCTAGGCCTCAACCTTCCCTTTGAACTAGCCCTCTGTGATGGACCAGCAGTGGGTCCGGTGTGYGTGTGGCATAAGTCTAGCATAAGATGTGCTGTGCTGGCCTCMCTTCACTCCTCCTTGCAAGAGGGATTGATGATCATGCGTGAACAGCTGGGAGCTCCTTGCACCTCAGCACAAACACTGCTCAGACTTTGCTACCTCTCCTATTCCATGAAGGGTGCTGTGACACTTCCAGCCACCCCAGTGAGATCCAGCACTGGTGCTCTTAKGGCCCTGGGCTCACAACAGCAATGGCCAAAGTCAGTTTGGTTCATGACCAATGTTTGGTCAAAGCCTGCGCCTTTGCTCGGGTTTTAACATGTGTGCTGTGCTGGAAATCTGGCCTATACTGCCCTCAGCCTGAGTAAGCACTCCAGAGCTCTCTGAGCCTTGTGCTGGTCTTTGCCTAACGCCCATTCTCAGCTGTCCCCTTTTTCCACTGCTTTGGTTGCTCTCTGACTGTTTTCTGAAATAGCATTTGTTGCCATTTCCCCTGCACGTTACCATTTCTGGCCCCCCTGGCCGGGGTTCCTCAGGCAGCTGGAGTGGAGTTTCCCATCGGAGATGAACTTTCTGTCCATTTGCCAGTGCTCCACCAAGGCTGAGTTCCCCTGATGTCAGCTCACCTCCAGCTGCTTGTGAGTAGGGCAGCAGGATGTATTCTCCATCCAAAGATTTACACATCAGGCCATGCATGCTCTACTGCTTCTGCTCCAGAAGGGCAGGGAAAGGAACACATACGGCACAGGTTTTCTGCGTGCTTGTCTCTCTTGGCTTTTCCGTGCAGTGCTGAAGGCTCAGTAATTACTATTACTTTTTTTTTTTTTTTTAAGCAAGCTGAGAGTTTTATAGATCTCAAGGATTCAAGGAATAGGTCTTTAAGGAGGAAAGAAATCCGATGCCCAAAACTTGCTCTAAAGTCTCCGGTAAAGGAAGGCTGCAGCTGCCTCCTCTCCCCAGGCTGTTTTGCTGCCTGCTCTGAGGCCTGTGCTGTTCCAGCTAGTCAGAGGGTGCTTTCTTACCCTCTCTAGTGACTAAAGGAAAGTCCCAAAAAGGAGGTGGTGAACTGTGAGTGGAAGCAAACTGGCAGGGGGTTAGCACCTGACATCTGCTTGGCCTTTGGACATCCTTGGCAAAAACAACCGCTTTGTAAGACCAGGACTCTGAGCCTGCAGCTGAAGGTCSTGGTCCTGCTGCTGGCAAAGTCACAGACAAAGACAACTTTCCGTGCTGAGAACCAGCCCMAAACAGGCCACTTCCATGGCTGCCTGGACACAGCTGCCAGCACAAAAGAAAGGTGCTCATGAAGATGTTTGTGTTGAAACTTCTCAAGCAAACAGTTCGTGGTTGATAGAGAACTGAAAGAGTAAAAACTTTACTTAAAACCAAAACTTTCAGTTTTCAATTGTTCATTTCGGACTTTTGATAAAAATCAAGCATTTTTTCACTGACGATGACTTTTTAGTGCCARGTTTTGGTGGCTAACCACCCCCTCCCTCCGTGGTCAACCAAAACTGTTTCAAGGGCAATTTTGCACTGCAGTGACTGTGCCCCTAGAGAGTTCCTACCCCTCTGAACAGTGCCACGAGACACCGCAGTAGACCCTGCAGGGACTGTTGCAGTATGTGGGATGGCGTCTCTGCTAGACCCATGACAAGCCTGAGGTTGGGAGAACTTCTCTATTATGACCTTAGCCAGATTCAGTAGAGATGTGATGGTACTGCTGGAAATGAGCAGGGCCATAATAATCATTATGTGGCCACATGGTCCTAGTACCATCCTGGGTTCACGCCTGCAGGCATGCGACCGCCTGCTGACATGGGGCTTTGCTGGTTGCCTGTAGAGTCTCTCCTTGAGGTATGATTTGGTAGCTGCTTATCTCCCTTTGAAGCATGAGAGATGGATTAGGTTGAGCAGGGGTGCTGGTACTTCTGTTGGTCTAAAAAATCACTTGGAGTAGGATTTGTGCTCAGGCATTGGCCCATGGGAGCACCTGCACCTGTCACGGTGTTTGCTGGGCCCTTGTGAAGCTCTGATCTCCTTTTTGCCMAGGTTAAAGGCTGTTCTACCCTTGGCTGTAAGTAAACAACAGACCACAGCACTGCAGCTGGCAGTCAACAGAGTTGCCAACATGAAAATGATTTTTARAGAAATCTCTGTGTATTTTTTGTTACAATTATTATAGATGGTCAAATAGCTTCTGTGCCATGACAGGTCCTTTTTCATCTTATTTGAAGATGATATTTATTTTTACACTGTTAGTGTTTGCTAGAGCCTTCTAGAGAGTCTTGAAGACAMGTTGTGGCTCTGCTTAGACTACAGGCAAAATGCAACTTTTTRGGTATTCTTCAAGGCAACTGTGAAGCTCTTTTGAAACCAGTAAGGTGACACAGTGGCAATGAGCTTTGATAGGATGCGATGACAACACATCAAGCTGGCAGTGCAAAGGACTGTTCAAAACTCCCTTGGATGATCTTCCAGCTCCGCTGAAACAGAAGTCCCAATGACTTCAGTGTGCTGGGAGATCTCTCCCCTATGAGCTTAGGCTTCATTTTGTGATCCACCAGGCTGGGGAATCTGCTTCTTTACAGTTCAGTGTAGACGTGCAAGAATTTGGTAGGAGTGGATTGTGGATGAAAAGGCCTCTCCAGTGCCACAGCCAAGCCAGAGAACAGGCCAGGGCTGGCGAACCTGTGCTGCAAAGGCAGTTCCTCTGCAGCACAGTCCAGGCTGCCTCTGTGCATCTTACAYTGGGCTGACATTTGGCTTTTCTGCTGTGTCGTGTGTAAGTGACTCAAGGTTTTAGTCGTGATTTCTAAAAACTGGATGARCACCGACAAGGCAATAGCAACAACGAACCAGCCTACCACAAAAATATATTGCAATTCTAGGATCAGGCTTGATCAGATTCTGCCAACAGATCTGAATTGAATTTTGCTCATTATGAGACCAAGTTGTTGTAGCTGATTTCCTGTCTTTTCCTCTTTCTTGTTTTCTTGTAGTGTAACAAAACTCTGTGAAGCTTAAGATTAGAAATGAGTTAGGACTTTCCTGAACAGTGTTTGGATGTTTTAAGGGCGTTTTGGAGAATTTCTTTTTTTTATCATTCACTGAAAAAAATTTATCGAGCTTGCATTTTTTAGWTAAAATTAAGATGACTAAAATTGACTACTTATCTAGATTTTAATCTAACAATTTGTGGGTGATACTTTATACCAACACATACTTTCTGAATTTGTATACATATAAACAGGTGAAAGAGTGGTTTTCATAGCTGAAAGGGGAAAATATGACCTTTCCGAAATTCTGAATCTTCCCCCTCCTCTCTGCAAAAGAAAAAAACATCCAGTGAAAAACACTCTGAAATGTTTGTTTTGCAGATTACAGAGGGATTGTTTAATCTACAGTCCAAAGAAGCTCAAACTGCAAGAGTCCTCCATAGTCCATRCAGAAGAGTATAAATGATCCCATTCTCAGGCTAGGCTCCAGGACTCTGAAGTCAGAAGATGGGCTGCAGAATTACAAGGTTCTAAAATTTCTGGGTCCCCTCTGCTTAACTCCTTACTTCAGAGTCCTAAGTGGTCAATGACCTTTTCAAGCCTTCCCTTGCTACCCTCAGTGTTAGAAACATAACATTTTTCTTACTGACAGCTGAGGTTTTAACTGAATCCCATGGCTTCAGGCTGAGATTTTAGGAAAGAAAGCAAATGTCTTGATAGTTGTTGGTGCTTGGTCAAGGCARTGTAAAGTCAGGGTACATGAACACCTTGATCCTCCATCAGGCACTGTGATGTGTGGAGCTGCACTGGCTGCACCTCAGCCCGAGCTTGACTTTTGTCAAGATTTCAGACCTGTCCCAGTTGTGGTTGGGTTAATACACCAGGGCTTATGCCCAATGGCCAGAGCTCAGCAGGGCTAGGAGGCTGCAGGCAGATGCGAAGGCAGCACCTTTCCCCTGCTCACTTTGTTCTGCAGGCAGGCAGCACCTGCTGAGCTGGGGCCAGTAAGTGGTGTGGGATCCTTGTGCAGAGTCCTGCCACAGCCACAGGCCTCAGCCTTACTGGTTACTCTGTGGAGGTTGCATTCATGACATTTTGGGGCTGTATCACCTAAATTGCTTTGTTCCTTGGAGCATCGCCTGTGGCTCCCTGGATGTGTTGTACTTGTCTCTGCCAGAATTGCAAYGGGTGTCCTGGAGATGAACCAGCCAGCTCATCTCGTAACTGCTGTCTTTGCAAGCGTGGTGTTAGGAAATGAAGTGATGCAGTGATAGAGATCAGAGGCGCTTGTGCTCCATGGTGTTTATCATGAGAGGTGGGTGAGGGTGGTTATTCTGTTCTGCAGAACTGGTTGTGATTTCAGACACGCTCCCATTATGGGCTGTGATGGAAACATGACTTTCTGACATTTCTCATGAGAAGTGGGACTTGGCCCTTTCTGGAGTAGCCTTTCACTGTGCGTTCAGTCATTTCCTATACTGTGGAAGAGGCTGTGCAGCTGCAGGCCAGGCCAGGGCCACACTGGCTGCTGTGGCTGCAGCTCTTGCCTTCGTACCTATGCCATACACCAGGCAGGCTGCACYATCTCTGGCCCTCTTGCAGATCCACCCAGGACCAGGCAGTCCTGCATCGCTCTGTTCCACATCCCTCTGAGTGCCTGCTCCTGTCCAGCCTGTGCTACGATGAAGGTCTCTCTTCTTGCCACTCTCTACTTGAATAACTGAAGGGGTAAATGCTCACTTACTGGACCAGCCATTTCAGCCTAAGTCATTGACTTCCAAAATGGGAGCTCCCAACCTTTGGGCTGTTGGTTTTGTTTCATTTGTAATTTTAACCAGTTATTCTTCACAAATCTGAGAAAACATTCTCAACATAAACTTCAGAAAATGTGGCACATTTCAGTGAAAAGTTMCAGTTTTGACAAAGCCGTATTTTCCAAAACAAAATTGTATTCCCTTAGGCTCCACCTGTTTGGCTCCACCTGGCCTGGTCTTACTAAAATAGAAAGCCCTAATTTTGCATATTTTGCCCATTAAGAACATGGCTGTAGTTGGGCACCTCCAGCCTTGCTTGGCTGCTGAGGCTGGCTGTTGCATAGACCATCTCTAGCTGGTCCCCTGTTGTTGCAGGGGATGAAGCCACGACCCGCTGCAGAGCTAAGCTTTGCTCTTAACTACATGATTGACCATACCTGTTTTCCTGCATAAACTGAACCTATGAACAAGTCAAATTAGCTGACTAGGCACATCCAGATGCTATAGCTGAAGAAGACATTACCATCAAAGGAGGAGAAAATGARTGAGCGAAGGAGGAAGTTTGCAGAGGAAAGGGAAAGTTGAGAGTATGTTGAAGCACTTGTTCATTCAGATGGACTTGTGCTAAAAAATAGCCAAAAGCTCTTCAGGTTGCACACACCAGTCCATGCTGTCCATTTCTGAGTTGCCCGTTAGTGAGAGTTTGCTTCTGTGGGACAGAGATGTTTACAACTGCATGGCCTCTGTAGTACCAGAATACACAGTCTTCTAGCAGTCAGGAAATTGCCAGTGCTTTAATGAGCAAAATGCGGTTTGGATAGGCTCTCCCTGCCCGAGCACCTGCTTTTCTCCTGCACAGGCRCAGGGGCCAGGACAAGAGGGTCTCTGACCAGCTGTAGGAAGCAGGCAGGCTGGTGGTCCCCGTGGCCATGGACTCTTAACAGCCTACGAACAAGCCTTGTGCTAGCACTGTGCCCCTGAGGAGCCACAGGTCTTGATAAGATGGCTCAGCACTGCCACTTTAGTATCAAAAGGTGGGATTTCCCATAGGTTTCTCTCATGGGAAGGGATTCTGGGGAGGGAAGGAGCCAGCAGTTGGAGGCAGCTTTGTAAGAAGAAGATGTGAAGGTTCTTGTCCTGCTGCAGGTCTCCTCGCAGCCATCACAGATGGACTGTGTTCCCTGTCACGTCCATCCATACCAGCAACAGGACTATCCCACAAGATGCTGGGGGAACAGGCAGGTGGCGGGTCTCCATTGGTCAGTGTGGAAAAGCTCTTCATTGTCCAGCAGCTCTCTCCAGGGCAAAGCCTACTCCTGCCAGGTTCTGCTGGRAAGAGCATTGCTCTCAAGAATATGCTCAAGAAGAGTACCCGGGCCTGTGTCACCAAAGCAGGGATGCTGCCTGTGGTGCCACCCAATGATCAGTCCACCTAGGAGCTCCTAAGGGATGGAGCTGGGCTACACCTTCCTCTGACACACTCATGTTTTTTCATTATTCATGAATCCAAACAGGTTATTCTGAACGTAAGACAGCTCACTGGAAACATTTGAATAAGGTAGTTGGAATCCCCTTCTCCTGTCATTGAGAGGAATTGAATATGTTGAAGAAAGGCTTGGAGCACTTTAATCTGCCTTTCATTGCCAGAGAGAGCTTTCTGGCTTCTGCCTGCGTGTGGTGCATCTTCCCCTTCCCCAGCTCCATGGCAGGGAGATGCGTGCGGCCAGATGAGGACACCAAGGAGAACTGGCAGAGGATTCCTTTTCCTCTAAAGCACCATGAAGCCTTTTTCCTTTTCTAGACTTTCTCTTGAGTCTTACTGGACATCTGTCCAGCAGCCAGTGCTACAAGTTGTTTTACTGCACTGTCATGGCTTGACACTGGGGAATGCAGTCATCCATCCTGCCAGAAACTATGAAAYATAAACTGAGTTTTAAAAGAAAATTTGTTGAGGAAACAAAGTTCACAGATCTCATACAGTCTCTCTTGTTTGGGCTCAATTGCTCCAGCATTTGAGCTCTGGTTCTTTTGACCACCATTTTTGAGAGATAGGAGGAAAAGACATGCCTGGATATTTATATATAATAATAATGAACTATTGGCCCTTCCTTTGGGCAAATTTAGCAAATCGTTGGAGCTTGGGAAGAGGTGGTCTTTTTGCTAGATGTTTGGCTTTTCCTCTGCAAACCTGTCCCAGTTTGGCTGTATCACAAACCTTTGGAGAAATCACATATTTCATATACTCAGGTGGTAAGAGCTTTGTAATTAAAAACTCCAGAGATCCCACCTGCACTGGCCAAAGCTGGGAGACCAGTCCTAGCTGGTCTGTGGCCCTTTGCTAGTGATTAAGCAGTATGTGTAGGGATGGCAGGAGTTCTGGGCTGGATGAAGGCAGAGGGTGTAGGAAGGGTAAGATAAAGAGCCCAAAGAATGTGGGGAGCTGGGACTGGGCCACTGGAAAAATTTGCTTGGCTATGCAAGACACCAGGAGCTGTACCTTGGGTGGGAGCAATGCTGACAAGATTGAGTGAGACTTTTGGCTTCTTTGGCAGAGATCTGTGAAGTTTCCGACCTTGCTAATGAGCCACATGGGTGTGACTATAATGGCAAAGGAAATAATTGCTTTATTTCATTTTCTTCTTGAGAAATTCATCTGATCACACTCACATGCTACTCTGGTAGCAGACTAGTGAGAAATTTTGCAAGTCCAGTGCATGGGAGTGAATTCAGACGGCCAGCATACAGGTCGTCTGCGCCTTTTGGGAGTGCAGGATGGCAGCAGCAGGCAGCACTCAAATTCTGCAAGTTGTACAATGTCATTTAAAAGTCGAAATAGCYCCAAATTCAGAGATCCAAATCCTGTCTATTGCTAAGGCAGCTCTTTGATATGTGGCTAATATCAAGTCACCCCCAAGTCAGCCAGCAKCCCTTGAAGACCTGTTGAGTGCCAAAATTCAGTAGCTGGTGGTCACAAATATCATTACTAAGCCATTAGTGGAACCGCAGTTTTAGAGAACTGGATCTAAACCTAGCCAGTGATATARGCAAGGGCTTTATTTAGTATATGTCTGTCTTACCTGCTGTTCAAAAGTTAAAATTGTTCCTTACTGAAAGGAAACAAAACACAGCTCTTAAATATATATATCTTGCTGATGGGCTTTGTTTTGTGTTTCTTTGTGACAAAAGTGATTAAATTGTTAAATCACAGCATCTTTTCTCATTAAAAAAAGACAAAGCATCTTTAGATCCCTACATCATTTCGAGAGCTGCAGAAAGCTCTAGGTAAATGGGAGTGATTAGATCTATCTTGGTTTTATCACTACACCTCCTACACCCACGGGCTCYCAAGCAGGGTGTATTTGCTGTCTCATGCCCTAATAGCTTCCTGTGTTACTCATAACTTAAACACCGAGACAAAGATAAAGGATTGGGTTTGGTTTATTTCCTTCAAGAAGAAATGAGCATTAATAAATATCTCATTACCAGAAAGTGTCATAGTGAAAGTACAGAGCTTTCTCTTGTTCCACAGCTGGTTCTTTAATTTTCATATGGTTGAAGAACAACATGAAACCCCTGAGAAATGATCCCAGTATCACTGAGCTGGGTTTTCARTAATTACTGGATCAGATAGGGCCGAGTGCTTACCACAGGGAATGATCAGATAGAGGCAGCAAACTGCTGCAACCTTTGCTCAACACAAACGATTATCTGGTAACGTCCATTGAAATGGCATGGGAGAGCTGAAAGGAGCAGAGGCCACCCAGTACTGAGCATCGTGAGAAGGACTGCCCAGAAACGGAGCTGCTGTGAGGCAGAGGCCAAGGGAATCGCCTTGCAAGCTTGCTGTGAAAATACAGAAGGTGGGAGAAAAGTAGTGAGCTACTCAAAAAGTGGCTTAGTTCAAAAAGGCAACACAGTCTGTCCTGGATGGACCCCCCAAAATATGGCAGAACCTGCGTTGCTCATGGGAAAAAGGCTGTGATAAAGAAGATGCCAGAGCAGCGCCAGCAATGTCTGTACTTGGTTGGTTATCCAATCCTGAAGTCACACCAGGCCCGGCGGTGTGGCCCACGTGGTGGAAGGTGGTATCAGACATAACAAACAGGGTACAGCTAAGCTCTGGACTGAACACTGGTGTCAAGAATGATTTGATGCCTGGGTTTGCAYGGCAAACACTTTTGGGCAAATCACAGCCTGTTTTCTAGCATCTTGAGAATAGCAGCAGAAGTGAATAGGCAGCATGTTGCTCACATTAGAAAGCTCCAGCTACTCAATCAAGAGATTTCAGGAAACTATTGATTTTCATTTAAGACAGAGAAATACAGTGCCAGCTCTGGGGAGATGGAGAGGAAGGCTTGAAAAAAAAAAAGGGGGCAAGTGAACAGGAAAGGCCCAGAAACCAGAGAACCATCCAGCTCTTAAAACTGCTAGGAAGGGAAAATCTCATGATTTTTAAGCCAATCTCCTGACACACGACTCCAGATTTTAGAACATGTGGGGTTGACAATACCGTGGATTATCTGTTGCAAATGATTTACAAGGCCCTTCAAAGGGAAATAAATTTCACAGGACAATGCCTCCAGGGAAAATAATACGTATTTGGATGGGTGATTCATCATTCTGCATTAAGCCCATAAGCTCAGCTGACATCAAAGTATACCTGATAATCTCTTATCTAAATAATTTCCCCTTGAAATCCTCCATCTGTGCAGCTTTGTGCTGTTGATGTGAGGATAAACTGTTGGGCTAGAACTTCAACTGGGGAAGCTGGCCCTGTAACAGTAAGGTTGAGACAGACAGATGCTGAGTCCTCCCTGCTCCACCATTATATTAGGTGAAAGCATTGATGATGCCAGATAACCTCAGAGAAGTGGTAGAAGGTAGGGCTAGAGGCCTGCTCTGCGTTTTCTGAAAATCTGGGACACTTTAAAGTTTCTGGGGATCACCCACCTGGTCATTTCTTGGCTCATGATCAATACCAGAGGAAAGCATAAGACCTTCTTGCAAAGCCCGTATCATCTAGCTTGCCCAAAAGGGGGTTTTCTCCAAGCTTCATGAATTAGTAATCGTCTATATGCTGAGATAGTTCATCAAACTTCTTCAGATCTTTTCTTTACCACTTCAGTCTGGTTCACCTTCATTAGCCATCCCAGGATGAGATCAGGCCCAAATTCTGGGCTTCCATATCATCCTCCAGTGATGAAATCAAAAGTGATTCTGAAAACACCATCAATACCCAGCCATGCTGTTTTCTGCTGTGCTGATCATCGCTTCTCATAGCTCAGGTTCTCCATTTTCAAATAATTCCTCTCTCATAGAAACAGTTAACAGTTCCGGTCTGTTTGTTGCTACCTTCCCCGTAGCAAACGCCCTTTTTTCTTTTTTTTTCTT